>NW_010553713.1:0-5933 GCF_000687285.1 Phaethon lepturus | reverse complement strand
CGGAAGAGCCAGAAATTGGATGTTTAGTAAATATCACTTGAAACACTTCATAGAGTAAAGCACTAATACAGATGGATATAAACCTTCCCAAGCTCAAAATTATTCATCTTTCCTCTGTTAAAGGAGGTATTCCCTCAGGAATGCAGTTACTAGTCCCTGTTAGAGCCTGTTCCAACTGTTTGGCCTCATTCTGCTATTATTCCTCTGTCATGCTATGGACCACTGCTGGCTGTTCTTGTCATGGGCTCCCCACCAGCATTGCCTGCATCCCTCAAATCACTCTCACTCTTCCCCATGTCAGTTGCTATTCTGACTGTTGATCTCCCATCACTGCTCATGCGTTGCAGTGCTAAGCTGGAGCACTCCAGATGAGTTTCAGTGCTTGTATTCGTACAGGATCAAGTTCTGTAGTGTCAGCAGTTTACAGCTCTGACTGAGGATTGCTATATGCTGTCACAACATTTATCAGAGGGCAGTGGTTTAGGACCTTTGCCAAATACAGCTTTAGGAAAATCTAGTTTGTATTTCTCTCCTGCATATTTTAACACTGTTTGATGACATTTTGTCCAGTATTCAGTGTTCAGCTGAGAATTAAGAACTGATTGCCCACTAGTAGTACAAGTTTGTCAGTTTACTCCTCCAAACCACGTCTGGCTGTTAACGAGAAAAATGCAGACAAGACAAGAGGAACAGAAACCAGATTAGGAGAGGAAGTTGATAATCACTCCTGCAGAAAAACAGAGCAGGAGGGAAGGACCAAGCCAAGTATTGGATGTAGTTCTTCCTGGGTATTCCCAGAAAGGCTTTTAAATTAAAAAAAACCTAAAGGGCTTTTCTGTTAACAGTTTCAGAGTGGCTTGTTTTTAAAAGTGGATGCAGAATGTGCTGTGTGTTCTTTTATCTACTTCAAAGCTGTAGTTTGTGCAGACAGGGTAAACAACCATAGGTCAGTCAGTAAATCTGGGTCATGGAACTTCTGTTAGAAAGGAAGTCAATCCAGCGTTGAAAATGAGTTGTAGGGAAGTTCTACAGCAGTGTCTGAAAGTGACTCTTGCTGCTGGTTTACCTGGAAACTGAAGCCTTGGTAGAGAGCACTTTACAGCTTCACTAGAGGCCTTCCTAGGGAAAAGAGCTGAAAACATCTTTAAATACCCTAGATGGAGGCACTTATGAAATACAGAATTTTGCTAAACATAGCAGAGTTTGAGTAATTTTATATTGTCTTTTCTAAACATCTTTCCTCAGAAATGTTACCACTTCATATTCCAGCGCTACCGACTGGAACACTACACAGTCTCCTCCAACTGGCTGGCTCTGGGGACTGTCTTCCTCTTTGGCCTTTTGTCATTGTCACGTTCTGTTGCCTTATTCAGAGGTTGGTATTTTAGACTTGTTCTGTGCTTTCCTGGGTATTGGTCTTGGCCAGTCTTAAGGCCTGCCAAAGTTGTGCTGCTTCGACTATAGCAGCACAGTAGGAATAAGGAACCTTGAGTGTTTGGATGTCATTGTTGCCGGGAAAGGAATAAGTTCTAAAGGTCACCATTAATGAATGGTTATATACGTGTGTGTATATATATGCACATTCATACATGTATGTATGAATGTACATATGTATGAATGTATCACTAGAATTATATCAGTTCAAAATCTGCTGCCTTTCACCTTCAGCCACTGCAACTATACTGATATAAAACCTGTACCCAGACTTGTATTAAATCAGATACTTCAACCTTCAAACATACGATCCTACTTGAAGAAGCATTTTCCCATGTAAAACTTGTAATTAGGTGCATGTGTCCTTAAGGGAGATGGGATTAGATATGTGCCTTAAGTACTTTCTTGAATCAGAGCCATGCAGTTGAACCTTCCCACCTCATCCTTGACAGTCAGAACAGGAGAATGTGAATAAAGGTGGTAGCATACAAGGACTTCTAAAAGGGGGAGCTTTGGAATCCAGCCACTTTTTAGCATAGACCAATTCATTTATTCAATAAGTTATCAGTTAAAAAGTTATGTATGAACAATTTTTTGTAGTCTTTCAAAAGCAATCATGTAAATACTACCTATTTCTTTAGCCTTATTTACAACTTTCTGCCTTCCATAGGCTACCACGGGCCCCTGGACCTGTACCCGGAATTTCACAGGATTGCTACTGACCCAAGTATTCACACTGTGCCGGAGGGGAGACCGGTTAATGTCTGTGTGGGAAAGGAGTGGCACAGATTTCCAAGCAGCTTTCTCCTGCCAGATAAGTAAGTTGTTTAATGTAAAAGGCACAATTTGGTGACATTCATAAGGAGGGTCACTACTTGTAAGAAGTATGTATGGAGTAACCTTCAAGACCTGGTATCTGTGGTGACACCAGCATATCCAAAACAAAGGATTTTGAAGTTTGTTGTCAGCAGATTATATTGGCCACAAGCTATGGAAAAATTTGTAGTGTGATTGCTCCTATAGCAGGGCTGTCTACCCTCAGGAATGCAATGTCCTTGATTATGCTTTTGACTTTCTCCACACAAAATATTACTAGCTCTTGCATTTTCCTGCTGGGCTTTTTGACACTATTCTCTGCAGTTGGCAGCTCCAGTTCATCCTGTCAGAATTCAGGGGCCAGTTACCAAAACCATTTGCCAAGGGACCAATGGCCACACGGATCATTCCCACTGACATGAACGACCAGAATAAGGAAGAGCCATCTCGATATGTAAGGATTATATTCCTGTTTTCTTTTCCTTACCTTACTGTATAATTTCTGTTAATATAATGCCTGTGATTGGGTCTCCCCATTTTGTTTCCCGGGGACTATTACAAATTCAGAACAAAAGTAGGCTCTTGGCAGCACATGGAAATTTCCCCATTTGTGTGAGTGCTTTCTGTTTGCATTTCATCTGCCTATTTTTTATTTAAAGACATAATACTAATGATATTTAAAAAAGCAGAAGAAGTAATAATTCCTAGTTATTACGAATTTTGGTTTAGTATAATGTGTTACTGTAATCACAGGAAAGTGAAGTAGTTTGAAATCCCCCACAGAAAATGTTTGTCACTGAGCAGGGATTGAAATTTTCCTTTGTACTTTCCTTTCTTTTTAAACATAATTCTATTCATCGTATTTGCAACTGAGAAGGAGGAACTTAATTTGTAACTTTACTGAAAAAATTGCATCAGTGATTTTAATGGGAATCTTTTAAGATAATCTATACTGGTGGTATTAATTTGCTACTTTTCCTGGTTGTGTTGTGCTACTGAAACAAAAACAGCACACACATATGAATATTTTAAAATTGTCGTCAACTAACTTCTTTACAATTGTTTAGCAGGTTAAATCTTATCAGTGCACTAAATAATCTTTGCAGTGCACTAGATATTTAGCCATCCTTTCTTTTTTGTCCTAAGGGTTGAATGAGAGGAACTGCCAAGAAATGCATACTCCTTTCTTCATTCTCTCTTAGCACCTTGGAGCATAGCTTTGGTACATCCATCAGTATATAGGAAGTACTCACATGTAATGGACCAGGTCTCTGGTTTACATGAGTGGATCTGTCCTGGCTGAAGACTACTTAGACATATGCTTGTTTATGTGGCTCATGACTTTGGCCTGTAAGACATTGTACAAGCGCTTGTGATCTGCTTACAGATGGTGGAAGCTACAGTGAATGGAAGGCAGTACACAGGAGCAAACTGTAAAAGTAAAAGCAGGGATCAATCTTCTAGGTTAAAGCTCTCATTTTGAGACTCATTATGTGGTTACTGAAAATGGGAAGGAGGCGTGTTCCCACCTGAGAGAAGCTGTCTACTGCAGTGCAGTTAATTTATGAAATCTTTAACTGTGGCATATTTTTAGCACAGACAGCTGGCTGGTGCACAGCCTGTGACTAATGGAGCAACACGCACTTTTGTTTCGTGGTTGTTTCTTAATGTCACCCTACAATTTTGTTATTTCTCATGCAAGCAAAAGGGCCTAGGACATCAGAAATCAGCTACTAAATGTGAATTTTAAATGGGGTTTTAAAACTTTTACTTCTGACCTGCTAATAACACCAAGAGAACAAGATCTTTTCTCAAGCTTAGTGAGCTTACGAGTGCAAGCATTTTTTTTTTTTTTTAAAAGTTAGCAAGCACTGGAAAGGACCATCATAGTGAATAAATCTAAATAGCGTGAGTCAGTTGGTCATTTAAAGGGGAGAAAACAAATGGTTCAAAAGGATTCTTTGAGCCATCGACAGCTTAAAACCAATTAATGGCAGCAGAAATAGGACTGATCTCTCTGTTTCAAGTGTAAGTATCTATTACTGCTCTGCTTGAAAATTGAAGAGTAAATATCAGTGTTTCTGTTGCTATGAGACACTGGCGAAAAGAGTGATTTCATCTTCTTGTTTTGCAATTCTTCCTTTCTTAATCATGTTGAATAGCACTTAACTTGTACTTGTCCTACTGGGGAGATGCATTTGTCTCTGAAACTGCTAAGAAAGACCTAAGGAGTATTATCTCTTAAAAAGTTGTATCCAAGCAGGAACAGTAGATTTGGCCTAAAAGCAGAAACTGTTAAAAAAATCCTGGCTTCAGAGGAAGTTTTTTTTAACCACTTTCTTTTTGCTTCTTTCCTGATTCCCTTTAGCTCTGTTTTGAACTTTAGAAACCACCTGAAGCTTGGTCTCATTTTTGAAATATGTGTTTGAGTGATGAGTAAAACATCTCTGGTTTTGCTCAAAACAGTTGAACTTTAGCTGTGGTAAACAAGACAAGCTCCTGTTGTGCTTTGTGTTGCCAGGCTAACATTCATCCAGACACCAGTGAGGGACACGTGGCTGCAGCAGTACAGCAGCGAGCTGTGCCCTTAGCTCCATCTCTGTACTATACTGTGCCCACTCCTGTTATTCAGGATGTGATTAAATGTAGTTCTCTACCACTTGGCATTGTGGTTGCATCAAATAAAAAAAGAGTGGGAGGAGGAAAATGAAAGGAGAACAGAAAAGCATAGGATGTAATTTAGAAATTTCTTGCAGCTCCGTTCACTAAGACTGACTTCTTTCTACAAAGAAGTATTTCAAGGCCTGTACAGCACTGAAGTCCTGTGTAAATCCCCAAATAAATGCATAGGTGCTGTGTTGGCCCTCTGACCAGCTTGAATATTATCCTTAGCTTCAGTGTAACTTGTAAGAATGCACTGTGCTCTACTTTGAATGGTAGAATGGAAATCTGTCTTTCACCTGGCAGATAATTCATATGCGTTGGAAGTGCTAGCCCCTTTAGGAGAGCATTTAGAATGAGAGAAGTGAGATCAGCCTTAGCGCTTGAGGCAGTAACTTGTCTTTCTCCGAATGATTCTATATCACTTGCAGAAAAACTTGGTTAGTGGTTTGGGAGTCTTTTTGCTAATGAGCCAGAACCTCTCTCAGGGCCTGTAACGTTCTTCTCATACAGTGCAAGAAGTGGATTCAATGTTCTCCTCAGCTGAGTTTCCCATGGTGTAATTTCATTTGCTACTCAGTTGTGATGCCATGGAGCCATCTGGTACCCACCTAATTGAATTGTTTTCAGCCTATATATTTATTTCACCCAATAAACCTCACAGGTGCTTCAGAAAAGTGAATTTGATCATGTCCAAGGAAGTTTGCAATAAAATTTTGTGGAGAGCAAACTGAAATGTGGGATCCCTTAAGGAAGAGTTTGAGGGAGTAAGGCAGGATAAGACATAGTCATCCTGGAGAATCTCAGCTGCCAGAGGCCTTTGCAAACCTGGCTTAAGGGGCCTTAGCTTTTTCATTTGACTAATCCAGCTATAGCTGCCCTGCCTTTTTCTTCATCTTTTCAATGTGGCAGATTTATGCAGTGGCTCTAAGGAAATCTGTTTCCTTGTTGAAACATCTGGTCATTACACATTACCTTTTTTTTTGACTTGATGAAATCACAGAATCACAGAATCACTAGGT
>NW_010553712.1:0-7642 GCF_000687285.1 Phaethon lepturus | reverse complement strand
GGAGAGGAGAGGAGAGGAGAGGAGAGTCTATGCAGTTATCAACTGCCTGATTTTAAGGGTGATTTTTTTCAGTCATTATCTACCCAATTTCAAATCTTACAATATAATGAAATACCGTTAAAAAAAATTCTTAAATTAGCTGCCTCCAGTAACAGACACAGGTTGCTGTTCCCTGAACAACAGGCAAATGTGAGTTAGGAAACAAAGTGGGAGGCAAGAGTTATGGTATTTCTTGATTTCAGCTGGTTCTTCATACCACGCAGCACAAAATCCTGCCTGCTAAAGGACCAGATGCTAGCTTGTGTTGTGTCCAAGCATTGCTTCATGAACTGAAACCTTCTTTAAACAAATGTAATGGGAACCACCTCTGTTTCAATAAGGCCCTTAATGGAACAGCACAGGCATCAGTATTAGGCCTGTTTTTATTTAATATATTTCATTATTCATGATCTAGAATTTTACAAAGGAGTCAATTAATTACAGTTGCAGAAGAAACAAAACTGTAAGGTACGTTAATACGCTGTTGCCAGTAGTTAAAGTCAACTATTTCTTTGCGAGGAAGATGTTTTTGCTTCCAGCCAAAATTAGCAGTGCAATTACCCCAAATTGTTCTGTCCCCTTGCCCCTGGAGCAACTCCTTCAGGTGGTGGAGCTGGGTGCCACCGACCCCGCAGGGTGCCTCCCAAGGGGGTGGTATGTCCGATGGGGACGCCTGTGCCAGGCTGTCTCTGGAGTTGTGTGACACTGCTTCTTCTGACTGCACAGACAAAACAGTACAGAATACGTGCCTTTCGAGCCCCCAGCACATCTTTCTATACACTTCCCACGTACTTCTGGGGCAGGCACGGAGGAGAATGGGAGCAGATGCACAAGGGCTACAGGTGGGTGCTGGCAAGCACTGGTGGGCACCAGGATGCAAAATGCGGCACAAAGGCTGGGTGGAAGAATAATATGAATTCTGAAGTACCTCTTCTTTTTGTAGAGTCTCCACAGTAAGTCTATCATGCATAGTCATGTCACAATATGCATAATATGCGTAAGTCATAACACATAGCCTTGTAGCTGCCTGTCATAGCAGCCCTGTACAGCCCACTTTATACACTTGGGTTAAAATGCTAAAACCTATTACAAAAGAATTATATTGAGCGTGTCTGCTTGGAAGTGATAGACTTTCTGAAGCTGTACTGATGTTCAGGAATGGTCTTCTCAAGTTCAGCATCTACTTAGCCAAGAGAGGATTTGGATATTATTAGACAAAATGATCCGTATTCATATGGTGTTTGTAAAATACATTTGGTTATTTCCCACTGCAGCAGATGGTACCCAAAATAAGAAATGACCTGGAACCTCATTACCAACTGCATCAAGTCTGCACAAAACTGCTTAGGGAAGTAAGAAAATATTTGACTCATTTTCTTTTGAAGAAGGCCTTGCTTACTTTCCGTCTCTTAGAAGAGAAAGTTCATGGAAGATATTAATCACAAATATCCACCATGACACTTGGCAGGGTGGAAAGCTGGGAGAAACACCCATCCTCATGCTGCAGGGGACCAACCGCCAGTCTCTGGGTTAAGAGGACACATCCCCACCATGAGGCAGGTATTCCCAAGGTACGTGTGATGGGTGACTTTTTTCCAGCCTCCCCTGAAGCAGCTGATGGGGCCGTTGCCAATGACTGCAACACTAAATACCACCATTCATTTTCCAGGGAAATGGCTGGAGTCTCAGATGTCGCTAGGTAAGTGTCCTGGTGCCATACAATGCGACCATCCCTCCTTCTCAGCCAAAAGGGATGCAGATAAGGGTAATTATCCAAAGATCCAACACTCAGAGAGGTTGCCCATTGATAACACTTCCCTATTTTTGGCATTGTGTGCTGTAGATTGCTGGAGTTAGCAGGCAAATGTGCCATCTCCTGTTTCCATTAGTTTCTGTCACTGTCATGGGCTACCTACCCGGGACAAGGATGAGCACAAAGCATGAAGTACAGGACAAGGCGCAGTGCCAAGCCCAGTGCTACGAGCAGTAGGATGCAGCCAGGGAAGGAGCCTGAGCCATTGCAGCAGCTCTTGAATATGAAGCTCCTACTGACCATCTGCAGCTGTGTTTTGCTTATGCTGGTTGACCCTTCATGACGTCCACCCTGATGGCGGCTGCTGTTGGAAGGGGCTGAGACAGCGGTGCCCAGGGCGCGAGAGCCCTGACTTTCTCCCAGATGCTGGGAAAGCCTTTTCCCTTCCCTCTGAGTTTGCTCCCCTACCCATGATCACTGTAACCTGCCTATATAGATGATAAGCTCTGAGACTGGATCTCCCCATGTTTTGGGTCTTTGCTGGGTGTTGTGACACCACAGACCCCATTCTCAGTACGGCTCCTACAACTCAGCCTCATTGCGGGGCTCCATCACTCCTGCAAACTGCTGCTGTGGTGGCTTCCCTTTCCACACGGGTTTACAAAACATTCGCCCCCACTTCCCCACGGAGTGGGAAAGACCTTCAGCTGGATTTCAGGGGAGGCACAACCGGTTGCCCCATACGGGGTGCCTGTAGGGCTGGCCAGCTGTCCGCCCTTCATGGAGGATCCCTGCTGCCCTCGCAGGGAGGCTCAGCCCAGCGAGTCGGCTCCCACGTCACAAAATTTGGCTTTCCTCCCTCCTTTCCTTCCCACTTACTGACATGTTGTGCGATTTTGTGTTTTGATATGCATTTGAGCCTAGACAAATGTGGGACAGTGTGTAATTCAAGTTTAAACTGCCACCAGAAAAAATACTTTTTTTAATTTAAAATAACCATCTATCTGATGGTCAAGCTCTTTAGTAGTTATAACTGGAGAAAGAGCCATCCCAGAGAAGAATAACAGTTCAGTGTAGGAATGCTGTTTTTAACCCGTTTTCTAAAACTTCCACTGAGCCCCAGAGGCTGTTTTTTTCTTTTTGTCACAGAGGCGAAACAAAACAGCTTTTGTTCAAGTTCCTTGTGCAAAGAAGCAGAGACGTTTCCTTCTCCAGCTGATATGTTGTAGATCAGCTTTAACCATATTTGCAGGTATCACTGCGGTTAGGCTTGTACGTAACCACAGATTACATTTCGGGTGCCAAACAATCTAGATAGCTCGTCATATGACTGTAACGATCTCACGGCACAGCGCAAGTGGGCTCCACGTTTTTTTGTGCCATCTTCTTTGCTCTCACACTGGCCGCACGCAAGTATAAAACTGCAACCTTTTTGTATCCGTTCTTCCATGGGAAGGAGAAGGCTTGGGTGGGCAAGCAAGGAGCGCTGATACTCATCCAAAGTCCTAATTTGTGCATATCCGTCTGCTCAGGTGAAAATTTAGGCTCTGCTCCAGAGAGGCTTTGGGTATCGGAAGAAGAAATCTTGAAAAAGACGACGAACCTGCCCAAGCTCTCTGGGCTGGTGACTCCGGCTGCGTGTTGTGCTACAAGACTTGCAGGCATCAGGCCAGAAAATATCCTTGGCGATACTGTGCTGTTATTTCTTAAGATATTTCACTTGTAATGTAAGCGGCTCAAGATGTTTCTCACACGTAATATAAATGGCTCTTTGGGCTGTCTACACATTAGATGGTGAATGAGGGGATTGAAATTCTTACTTTCCAACTGGTTAACAGATATTTTCTTCATCATTTGTAATTAAATTACTAACAAACAGCCCTGCACTGTATGATGCAAAATACTTTGACCTTCTATCAGGACCCTCATTTTTCTCTCCTCAACCCTGAACTAAGGGTAAAGTGTTGAGAAAGCAGGTGTGATGTATTTAGTCCTAATAAAATTTTCAGTCTGCCATGAAAAACATGACAAAACGTGGTTCTCCTTCAGCCTTCCCTCTCCCTCCCCTCCTTCCCTTCAAGAACTGATGTTTTAAACGCTCTTTGCTTTGAATAGATGACAAGAGCAGGTCCAAACCTCCGTCACATGGTCATTCGCACAGGCGTTGCTCGGGGCAGAGCAGCCAGCGCCGGTCTGATCCCGAGGAGGTAAATCCATCTATTACTTGCGATTAGAAAAGTGCCGGGGTGGTGATTGGCACACATGACCATCACACGGCCTGGCGAGCCTACGTAACCGTGACAATAGTTTACAAAGATGATTAAAGGGAGATTTGTTCGTAAAGCCGTTTTTAAAGAGGAGGCCAAGAGGGGCTTCTGTCACACCATGCCGCCTGCCTCAGCAGCGTCTTCGCCTGCGGGATGGTGTTTTCTGCCGCTGCCCTACACTAACACACACACACACACACGCACACGCACACGCACACGCAACCCAAGGAGGGAGCCGGGGCCTCCCCGCTGCTGGGGAGAGGCTTGAGCAGTTTGCCTAAAACCAGGATCTTCCCCGATGTTGTACTGCTAGGTCTTCATAGAAAAATAAAAAATATAAACCACAGCAAGGTCTGAGACTGGTGAGGCAACTTTATTAAGTAGCAATAAAAAAATAAATTAGAAAAGCAAAGAAGCATTAAAAAACGTAATTTTTTTTTTTTTCTTCCCAGCTCTTTGGCACAGAGGCTGCAAGGCAGCAGGTAATATGCTTCCTGCTGGGATTAACTGGCAGAGTAACAGAGGCCACCTGGGAGGCAAATCCTCTGGGTTAACTCCTACCACTCCTAGAGAAATTCCTGTCCCCTGTCAAGTGCTGGTGGTTTCTCTGGAAGAGGAGGGTAAGATATAGTGCAGACATCCTCCTTGACCCTTGAAGTGCCGTACATGGCCCCAAAGAAAGGCTGGCTGCGGGGGGGCTTGTCCCCGGGCGGGGGTCCCGGTGCTCCTGCTGCCCTGGTCCTGCTGATGCACCCCTGCAGGGGCCGCGCAGCAGCGTGCAGGCAGCGCAGCACGACGTGCAGTCGCTGGAGGGACCTTGCAATAATATTTTTATGATAAAAAAAATACTGGTTTGGTTTGGGGTTTTTTTCCACTTAAGTAGCCGAAATCAACTTGGCTTTTTGTGCTGCAACTTCACAAGTGAAACCCAAACAACTGCTGCCATTCAAAGGAGCCTGAGAAATCCTAGGAAGCCTCTAACGAGCTGACAGTCAATGGCCAGAGGGGATGCAGAAAGGCGCCGGTCAGCCGTGTTCTCTGGTCTGCTGCTGGAGCTACTTCCCTGTAGCCCAGGGCTCTACTTCTGCACGGCAGCTCCCCATCGCCAGGCTCAGGCACTCCGGGACAATGCCCCCAGGCCTCTGAAAGCTCCAGTGGCTTAACCACGAGCTTCTGAAAAGTAATTATAATCCCGGGATTCTATTAATTTCCCGGGGGGGAGCGGGGCGGGACACTTCTCATATTTCACAGAATCATAGAATTATAGACTCATAGACTCATTAAGGTTGGAAAAAACCTCTACGATCATCCAAGTCCAACCATCAACCCAACACCACCATGCCCACTAAACCATGTCCCGAAGTGCCATGACTACTTGTATACTTTCCTCATGCCTGAAAATGCCAGAAGCTCTAAAAGAATAAAACTTCCAAAATGAGTCGTATAACTGTAGTGAAGCGATTTGATTTTATCCCACTTAATTATTTTCATCAAGATAGTTCAAAGGGTGCTGACAAACATGATCTACAAGCTTATTAAATTTAAACTTATATAAACTCATTAAATTTATTTCTATTGTTTTTAAAAGAGAAGATATTTGAAAACATACTGAATCCCCCCCCTTAAGTCTTAGTTCTAAGACACCCCCCAGAGTCTTAGTTCTCTCAGGCTGAATAGCTAAAATGTATTACACCAGTAATTTCCCTCCCTTCCCTCCAAATGAAGCCACTTGCAAGCACCGGGATGAGTGAGGACACCTTTGAAGGTCTGAGTTATGAAGGGTTAAGGCCAATGTTTCTTTCTCCGCTGCTGCCAGGCTTGGCCACGTGCTCGTGGCAGACTTCTGCTGCTCTTAGAAATGCAGCAACCCCAGGTTATCCTCAGGCAGTCACAGGGCTGTGCAACTGCTTACTGGTTTTGGTGGAGCAATTGCCATTTTTGATCTGTTGTTTCTAGTCCATGGAGAAGTCTTTCATTTGGTGCTTTGGTTCAGAGACATCCTGTCTACCAGCGTGAGTTGAAACCCAAAACATGTTGCACAAGAACTCTGGAAATTTCCAAATTATACTAATTTCTGGAACAACATAACTAGCTAATGTTAGCTAGTTTTGGTCCCAGCAAAAGAAGAAAAATGCAAACAGCTTTTGAATGAAAAACGACTGAAGGGGAAAATACAAAAATGTTTTCATCTCATAATGAGTTTGAATTGTTTTGCTATTTTAACTTGAAAGAGGAAATGCCAAAAACAGCATTTGAGAGGTTGCTATGACCCTTTTAAAATTTTCTTTTAAGGCGCTGAATGGGAGAGAGGCCTGAGGAATGGCTTTCATTCCTTCCATCCCCAGCCCACCAGGCAGCTAGACCTGGGTCGGCTGCCCTGCTCAGCAGCCTTCCTCCCACCCTGAGCAGGCAAGTCAAATGTCACATGTTATTTCAGTCACCAAAAGTGAGTGCTCAGATGTGCCACTAAGCCAATTTCTTTTTTGATGAGCACACCAGACCCCCCCAGACACACATTAAGAGCAAGGCCCCTTGCCCAGTAACGATACTTAGACCAGCCAAAAGCATGTGCACTATAATTCACGGAAGTGCAGCCAGCCACTGGTGCTGGTACTTCTCAAAATATGCATTTTTGGGGGAAGCCAAAAATTATTTGCACTTTCTGCAGCTAGAGGAAGCCCTGGGGTAACCTGCACTGCACACTGATGTGTACTGATCTATAGGGGAAGCTATATGCTGTGCCTTCCCGAGTGGCGACCTGATGCTGACCCTTATCTGATGCTGCTGACATCGCTTCGTGGGGAGCGCAGGCTCAAAGCCCAACGGGCCCTTCAGCGTCAGCTGGTTTCTACTGCCTGTCACAACTGAGCTAAAATGATTTCCAGGGCATGGACGAAAAATCAAGTCACTGGATCTATCACTGCCTGTAATTCATCTCTGCTGCCTGGTTGGCAGCTGACAGATAATAGTTATTACCAAAAATAGTGACCGATAATCAATTTATGAAATATGGACAATCTTTCAGAAAACATAGCCTCAGAGCAATTTTTGGACATAAACTTACAAGTTATGGCATAATATTTTAAGAAATTAGTGCTCAGGAAACATGGCAATTGAAGGTCATCTGTAACCATGATTCATAGTTACAGAAGTTTCTGGAAACCACAAAAAGAACTGCAGAGTATGCTTTCATATTTTTGTCATAGCTTCAGTTCTAAACCAGGAGCGAAAAGATCTACGCAACTGCTCCTTGCCTTCTGTTGAGGTTCAGACTTCCCCACAGGACAAGTAGGAAGTTTCCTAATCCATGTACAGGAAGAAGCAAACGTTTCACTCTCTCGGTTTCAGCCTACAACGCAGTAGAATTAAGGATGCTGTTGTCCAACCACTCCAGCAAGTGCTGTGAACATTTCAGTCCAGTGTGACTCGTTGTTCCCTGGCGACTTGGCCAAGCACATCGTGGTTCCATTTACAGACAACCTCCCCAAGGACCTATACAGCATACAGCTGTGAAGGAGAACCAGAAACAAAAAAATCTGGTGGTGGCGATGATGCATATCACAGAATCACAGAATCACAGAAT
>NW_010553711.1:0-8647 GCF_000687285.1 Phaethon lepturus | reverse complement strand
CGGCCGGCGGAGCTGAGCTGGCACCTCGGCGCTGGGCACCGCCACAGCAGGTCCGAGATCCAGCGCGGGGAGGTTCCCCATCTCCTGGGCTGCGGTGCAGGTCGAGGATGCCCAGCAAAGGTGTGCCCTGCCTTTGGGCAGTATTACTGGAGCAGATTTACTGCAAAAAATACCACGTCATCAGGGAACAGCCTCGGAGGGCCATAGCAAACAGGTGTTCAGCTGACTTTTAAAAACTTAAGCAGGGATGTAATTTCTTAAGAACTCTGCTGACACTCAGCTATTCCTACCCACCTGCTATCAAAAGGTTCAGCTGTATTTCATAAGTGGGAAGGCAGCCAAGCTCAGAAAGCTGGTAAAGTCCAGCTCCTGAAGGAACCCCTCACCTGTACATCCTCAACCTTCCACACTCCAGTGACAGGGGAAACAGTTCCCTCTCCCGCACGTGTACAACACCATCACCAACAGCCACATGCCTTGTCAGGGCCATAACAACAGGGCAGAAAACATGTTTACACACTGTTAAAAAATGGAATAGTGAAAATCCGGAAGGATGCAATGCCAAGGGTAACTCTGGAGTTTGGTAGCAGGTGAGGGGACAACAGTGTCCTGCCCCAGGTTAAAAAGCTCATTTGCTCCCTTTTAGTATGTGCCCATCTCAAACTGCTCCTCTCTAGAGAGGGTGACAGGGTGCTAGTTGTGGAGAGAAGGAGGTGCTCTAAGCTTAGGAGCCACTTTTAATGACAAGGATTACTGGAGAAACAGTATTTGGGGGATTTGGGATGCTGGGAAGCAGCTGCAGTAGGAGCAGAGGGAGATAATCCCACTGTGACATACAGAGATGCAAGGAAGCAGGACTGGAAAAGGGAGCGCAGCATCCCTGGGCACGCACAAGCTACTGTCTTGCACAGGGGAAACAACCATCCCACAGTATAACAAGGGTCTGGCCCAAGGTTCCCAGCGCATTTTTGTCCTAAGATTGCCAGACCATGAAGGTTTCTAAGCCTCTGGAGCAGCCAAACCTTTATCTGTCCTTCCTGACTCAGGCCCATGTGGGTACTTGGACCTAGAGGAGCAATCTCAGCCTGTGATCAGGAAGCCCAGGCTCCCCAGCCATATTGCAGCCCCCAAGCAACCTGCAATTAAGCAGCCAGCAAAGGGAATCCCGGCTCTACCAGGGAAGGCAGCAGCAGGGGACTGAGGGGAGCAGACCCAGGACAGGGCCTGGGGGTGGAGGTTTCATGCCTCAGGGTACCCAACTCCAGCGCCTCTCAGGTCAGCATGGGGCCCCAAACACTTCATAAACGGGGGTCTGCCTGCACACAGCTCTGGAGCGCTAAACCACAGGGAAGGGCAGCAGTAGTCAAGAAAGAGGATCAGAGACAGATGGGTGCCACCAGCAGAGGCTGTACCGAGTTCCTGGGTGGTGCTGTGCACGGCACAGCACCCGTGGCTGCAGCACACAGAAAGGGCTGCGTGTGGCGAGGTGTTGGATACAGCTCATCTGCAAGAACAAGCTCTCTCCTACCAGACAAGTATCAGGACCGTAACACACATCCCTGCTCCACACACCCCTGCTCTGACTCAGTTTTGCAATCAAAACCTCAGTGAAATGCTAGCTTACCAAAGCAGTGTTTAAATCCTGTGCTTGCTCCTGCAGCTGCTGTTTCCAAACGTCTCATAGCTTCACTCTACTGGGTGTACACACCTTTCCCCATCCATATGCACACCGCTAGCTGCCTGTACCCATATTTAGCTTCTGCTAAAAGGAGTTGAAAGCTTTTGAGGCTCCATTTATTGCCCAAGATGTTTCTATGGCGACTCCCTTCACATCCCATCATTGGCTGCAGAAAGCTTCTGGCCATCAACAGCTTCAGGTGAGTTGAGGGCTTCAAGCTTCAAGTCACTTGCAGTTGTTAATGCCACCAGCTACAGTTGATTAGGAAGAGATTAGCAAAAACCCACCTGAAGCGGCAATGGCGAGTGAGGCAATGTCAGCAAGTAAAGAGCAGTGATCCCATGTCTCTTTCCCTCAGTGTTCTCTGGAGTATGTAGCAGGGAGGAGCAACAAAGAGGGGTAGAGGGTATCATCTGCCAAAGGGTGCTGGAGAAACAGTTCTGCTTTCTTGATTCCCTGGAAGGACTTCCCAGTTAACAAGGCTCACACAACTGCTGTAGCCAGAGCACAGGACCACTTCACCCTATGCAGTGGCTGGCCCTGACACTCCGCTTCTCAAACCAGGGGCAGGATGCTCTCAGCTCTGTTTCGTAAGCACCTGGCTAAATGATTCTACGGGGCAGCTGCGGATTTGTGGCTGTTGTTGACAAACACCAGGCCCAACATCACCTCCATTGCACCTACAGCTTCCATCATCACCAGTCAGGGCCAAATTCAGCACAGGCAACAGCAGTGACGGAGCATGTGAGACAGGCAAGGTTGCTCTCCCTTTATGGAGCAGACCCTGTACACAACAGTTTCATAGCGGTGTTAAAGGCACTTTGCCCAGAGTATCCTGCAGTGTGTGAGCTAAGGCATAGCTCTCTCACACGAGATCCAAAATTAAGAAGTGTAGCACTGAGTAGAGTCAAAACTGAATGATGTCTGTTGGGCTTATTTTGCCAGACTCATCGATGGGACTGCCAGAGCCAGAGTGAAGGGCAAGGAAGCGAGTAAAAGCAGGGCATCAGAATGGGGCACAGCACGCAGGGAGGAGGCAAGTGCAGATTTCCCACAGACAACAGAAGCAGGGCAGGACTGGGAATCCAGAGAAGTGCTGCCATTTGCTGAAAAAATGTCATTAGGTTGTAATGAGTATTACAACCTTCACTTGTGTTTACTGAGCAACCCAGAGATGGGTCACCCAGCAGAAAGGAGACACTTTCTGAAAAGCATCCTGATTTTCATCACTGCTTGTAGGTTTAGCAGCAGCGAATGATCCAGCCCAAACCCGGGCCTTGGGCTGGAGCATAGATGGACCAGCTTTGGGCTGGGTGCCTTTCCTATGCCCAAGGGTACAACTATCCCCACTCTCACGAACAACAATCATAGAATCATAGAATAGTTTGGGTTGGAAGGGACCTTTAAAGGTCACCTAGTCCAACACCCCTGCAATGGGCAAGGACATCTTCAACTACAGCAGGTTGCTCAGAGCCCCCTCCAACCTGACCTGAGATGTTGCCAGGGACGGGGCAGCTACCACCCCTCTGGGCAACCTGGGCCAGGGTTTCACCACCCTTATAGGGAAAAATGTTTTCCTTATATCTAGTCTAAATCTACCCTCTTTTAGTTTAAAACCATTACCCCTTGTCCTATCACAACAGGCCCTGCTAAAAGTCTGTCCCCATCTTTCTTATAAGCCCCCTTGAAGTACTGGAAGGCTGCAGTAAGGTCTCCCCGGAGCCTTCTCTGCTCCAGGCTGAACAAACCCAACTCTCTCAGCCTGTCCTCACAGCAGAGCTGTTCCATCCCTCTGACCTTATGGCCTCCTCTGGACCTGCTCCCACAGGTCGATGTCTCTCCTGTGCCGAGGGCTCCAGAGTGGGATGCAGCACTCGGGGCGGGGGGGGGGTCTCCCCAGAGTGGAGCAGAGGGGCAGAATCCCCTCCCTCTCCCTGCTGGCCATGCTGCTTTGGGTGCAGCCCAGGATATGGTTGGCCTTCTGGGCTATGAGCGCACATCGCCAGCTCATGTCCAGCTTTTTGTCCACCAGTAGCCCCAAGTCCTTCTTGGCAGGGCTGTTCTCCATCCCTTCACCCCCCAGCCTGTGCTGATACCGGGGGTTGCCCTGACCCAGGCGCAGGACCCTGCACTTGGCCTTGTTGAACCTCATGAGGTTCACACAGCCCATTCCTTGAGCTTGTCCAGGTCCCACTGGATGGCATCCTGTCCCTCAGGTGTGTCGACCGCACCATTCAGCTTGGTGTCATCTGCAAACTTGCTGAGGGTACACTCTATTGCACTATGTCATTGATGAAGACATCAAACAGTACTGGTCCCAGTACGGACCCCTGAGGGACACCACTCATCACTGATCTCCATCAGGACATTGAGCCATTGACCGCTACCCTCTGGATGCGACCATCCAACCAATTCCTCATACACCAAACAGTCTATCCATCAAATCTGTATCTCTCCAATTTAGAAGAAGGATGTTGTGGTGGACTGTGTCAAAGGCCTTACAGAGGTCCAGATAGATGACATCCGTAGCTCTTCCCTTGTCCACTGACATAGTTAACTCCATCAGTAGAAGGCCACTAGGTTGGTCAGATGCAGGGCCCTCAGCATAAGCAGCATCTGTCCTCCATCTTTTCTTCAGGGGCCTTACAGAACCTCTGGGGAGAACTGCCTAACAGCACCAGGGCTGCCTCTATCCCCAGCTGGTACCAGCACACACGCACCACCACAGCGGTTCTCCATGCTGGAGCGGAGGCAGCAGGGCACCAGCAGAGAGGCCGGGTCAGCTCAGCGAGGAGGCAGCAGAGCAGGCACTCTGAAACCCAAAGTCTGCAGCTAAAAGACATGCCCAGCCCACCGAGGCACACACAGCCCCAGACCAAGCCACGCACTGTGAACAGTCTCTCCTCATGCCCCCACCTCCCAGTGGCATCGAGTAACCCCGTTTGCCTTCCCCAGGTAATGTTAACAGCACAGGGAACTCTGCAGCTGCAGCAGGCTCCACACCTCGCTGCCACCCACCACAGGCCAATGCCCACAGTGTCCCACAGGCTGTCAAAGGAAAAAAGAGAAGGTGCCACAACGCTGTCAAAGGGCCAGAGATATCCATTTGCAGGGAGAACAAACCACACTGCAAGAGGATGAAAAGAACACCATCGCCAAGAAAAAAACCCACAGCTTCCGTACGAAAAGAAAGAACCTACACCCTCTGCAGGCCTCCTGGCCAGCCTTGTGGGATTAGGGAAGGCACAGATTGCTGAAGATGTCCACTTTTGCTACCCAGACACTGCACTGGAGAACCAGAACTAAAGTGCCATTCAGTGACCCTTCCCCAACAGAGTAACACAGAACTATCTCCTCTCAGCTGCAGCACAGAAGACAATGAAAAGAATGAAAAATGAAGGAGACATAGAACCAGACTAAGTAAACAGGGTTGTTGCAAAGGATAAGACTGAAAATGACTGTGATGTGCTGTGTTCCTATTACAGACTTTGCAAATAATAAAAAGTGATGATAAAATGAAGAAGAAATTGTGGACCAGGAGGATGGGTCTCTGCAGTGGCTACCAGCAGGAACAGAGAGCTCCTCCACTGCCTCCTCCACAGATCTCTGAAGCAGAAACCAACCCACAAACTGGATGCAACTGCAAATACAGATGTCCCACGGGGCTGAGCAAGTAGTGGGCAACCAACCCATGCTAGGTAACGGGTGAGTCCCAGTCCAAACCCCTGAAATGAACTCCCCATATACCAGGTCTGCATGGGAGCAGGGATGGCTGATAGGCAGCAATCTGCTGCCCAAACCCAGCCACAAAGACCCAACTTTTCTGCTGGGGTGGAGCAGGGACTGTGCTTCACAAGCAACACAGCTCACAGGGACATGCAGGTGTGAGCCCTGCAAATGCTAAAGTAGCCAAATCCAAGAGGCAGAGCTCTGCATCCTCACCTGCAGCCCAGGGCACAGCCACACACAGCCATCACCCAAGGACAAGGCAAAATGGGGGGAGCAGGACGGGGGGAGCCCTGCTAGCTGGAGCACAAACAGCTGGCAGGTGCCAAAGGTGCAGGGCAGGACGCTCTCAGGGCTACAGCCGGGGTCCGAGGCAAAGCTGGCTACATCCCTCCCCACCGGCCACCCTTCCCTGCAAAGAAATGCCATGGAACAAACTGGTGGTAGAGACAAAAAAACAGCAAGGCGCTGTACACCATGTCCACTTACCACCTCAGGCAAGGAATCTTGTTGGGTCCCCCACCCACCTAATCTTTACATGTAATTTTTCAAACAAGCTGATCACTCAAAATGGCCCGTGCCTCGGGATGTGTATGGACCTATCTGCAGAGAAGTGTCATTGCTTGTGAACCCGACCACAGTTGCATAACCACATAGTTAAAAGATAACGACACAAATTCATACATGGTTGTATTCTTAGGTACAAATACTGTTTAGTGATCTGACGTTGAAAGAACACAAGTACTATTTCTGTATTATTTCTATACTATTTCTTCTTCAATCTGTTTTTCTTTACTTTTCAAATATGGGCTTTCAGAATATAAAAATAATTATTTGACAAATATGCAATTATATTTTAAAGGAATAACATCAGAACAAATCCCATCTAAAGTCCAGTTTTGTTTTGAAGCTTCCATGAAAAAGCTAATGCTTCTAATGAAATAAAGTCCATGGGTAGCAAAAGAGGTTTTAAACGAACATCCCCCCACAATATCTGTAACAAAATTTTACTATTATGGGCTAGTGATTAGGAGCATGAAAGTAAAATTTGATAGGAAAAAGGCCTGCTAGCTCAGCATCTTTTTTGAAGTGCAAAAAACCAAAAAGCTGATCATACAATATACACTACAAACAGTAAATTATGACCTATTCTGAGAATCCTTACACATAAGCAAGGAACTATGGATTCTTCAAATATGATATTGCATTTTAAATTATGAAAATATCATATTATTTGATACAGAGCTAGGCAAAATAGGATTTTAACTATTATTTTTTTAACCTACTGACAGCTTTTCTTTTTTTATTTTTCTTTTTGTTTGTTTGTGTTCTGGAGACCTGCTAGCTTCTTTTGAAAAAGAGTTTTAAAATTGACATTGTTTCAGTAGCCACTTCTCTGTCCTAGGTATGAAATCACCATATCATATTACAAAGTGTCAATGCACCAAAAAGCAAAGGGCATTTTAAATTTTTAGACAGGAACAAAGCTCGTTCTTTTTACCTATGAAATAGCACATACTTTTTCTTTCACAAGCCCACCAATTTCAACATTGTATTATTCAGCAACCAGCATTTCAAACAGAGACCAAGCCTCACTTGCTTTGACTCCTACCTCACTGGAGCAGAGAGGTGTATGTGATACAAAAGTCAGTACAGAATCTGGGCCAGCTTATTCAGATTTTAGTGGGCTCTACCCTGTGCTGCACTGGGGGTACTGTCAATGCTTTCAGGGATTCCATCAATGAGCAGCAGAACTACCCTTTGGCCTTGAACACAAACACAGTACAGGAAAACCATTTCAGACTCTTGTTTCCACTTCCCCCTGCTATGTAATACCCAAAGCCAGAGAAGCAATTTATTTTCAGCATTTGAAAAATTATGTACCAGGATCATGATGTCCAACCCTGATAATTGTTTGCTACAAATACTTCTTACCCAGTGCTCATGAAAGAGGTGGAAAGCATCCACCAGTCTCCTAAGGGAAAACCTGGCAAAGCCCAGGCTTTGGGCTGGGCACAAGATCTACTAGTACTGAGACTGCAGGCTTCAGCCATTCTCTAAACATTATGTACTCTGAAGAGATAGATCCCGAAGTAACAGTCATCATCTGAGATTTCCTTGGTAGCGTGCAAGACTATGGTATTTGCTGTCATTGCAACACATGGTATTTTAACAGCATAGTACCAGCCTAGTGGCAGGGACAGAGAGGCACACCTCCCCATTTATTTCCTCAGGGCATGCGAGCAAGCTCTGAAGAACCAGAGCTCTGGTGGAGACGTCCTTCTTAGCCCTCTCAGGTCCAAAGGTTTTCCTGAGATGCACTGCACTGTCTTACGAAGTTATGTCTGAACTCTAAGGCTGCCTCTCCTTGCTGCTATCTACACCATCATCCCTGTAACTAGTCTTGTTCATGTATAAAATGAGGTTAGAAGAAAAGACAACACAGATCTCCCCAGATTGTAACGGCTGTTACAACTGTCAGAAATCAAACAAAAAAGAGAGGTATCTACTGCATCCTTCCTTCCCCTGCTGGCACTGCAAGTGACCACAGGAGCCTGGCTGCCACAGGATGTGCTCCCAGGATGCTCGGCAAGACACACTTGGTGCTGGCAGCTCTGGGCCTGGACAAGATGCTGTAGCTGGGCATGCAGGAGGAGCAGACGTGGCTGCAGCACTTGCTCCCAGAAAGCCTGTGCACAGCCTTTTGGGAACCACATTTTAAATGAGGAAAGTGCTAGTTTTAGCACAGTTATTTTTAGTTTTTTGTTAGAAAGATGTGTCTCTGTAAAGAGAGATGTCACCCTGCCTGCTAAAAGGACTCGGGTAGGACTCTTCAGGCATCTTGGCTGCACGTTCACACACATTCCCAAGCAAAGCCCCTGTGGTAACTAGCATGAAGGGCTCTGTCTCAGTAAGAAAAATAGGGAGATAGCTCTTCGGTAGGAGCCCAACGAGGACGTTTTAAGGCACCACCGGTTTAAGAAAGAGCTGCAGCTCTTTAAGCACCCGAGATTTTTAATTGGGTATGCTGAAACCCTGCGGCTGAGAGAGACGGTGCTGGATCCTTGGGTACCACATCCCCGACTGCGATGCCCGAAGGGGCATAAAATCTCCGGCTTCCCCCGCCCTCTGACACCGAAGCAACCCAACGCTCCCGCCCCGGCGCGAATTCCGGGGCACACCGGACCGCCGGGGCTGTGCGGCCCGAGGTGGCGGCGACCCTGGTGGCAGCCCGCGGTCCTG
>NW_010553710.1:0-3539 GCF_000687285.1 Phaethon lepturus | reverse complement strand
CCGGGATACTGCACCGGGATAGTGCACTGGGGCTGTGCACCGGGACGGTGAGCCTGTGCACCGCGACACTGCACCGGGCCTGTGCACCGGGACACAGCACCGGGATACTGCACCGGGATAGTGCACTGGGGCTGTGCACCGGGACGGTGAGCCTGTGCACCGCGACACTGCACCGGGCCTGTGCACCGGGACACAGCACCGGGATACTGCACCGGGATAGTGCACTGGGACGGTGAGCCGGTGCACCGGGATACTGCACCGGGACCGTGCACGAAGATGATGAGACTGTGCACCAGGCCTGTGCACCAGGACAATGCACCAGGACTGTGCACCGGGATAGTGCACGGGGATAATGACCCTGTGCACCGTGACAGTGCCCTGGAACTGTGCACAGGGATAGTGCACTGGGACGGTGAGCCTGTGCACTGGGCCTGTGCACCGTGACTGTGCAGCAGGACTGTGCACCGGGACGGTGAGTCTGTGCACCGGGACCATGCACCGGGATGATGAGCCTGTGCACCAAGAGAGTGCAACGGGGCAACGCACTGAGACAGTACACAGAAACAGTGCTCTGGTGCACCAGGACAGTGCACAGGGACAGTGCTCTGGGACAATGCAATGGGACAGTGCCCCGGAGCACCTGGACTGCACCGGGACAGTGCACTGCTGCACCAGGAGAGTGCTCCAGTGCATCGGGACGGTGGACTGGGACAGTGCATCAAGGCACAGGGCAATACCCTGGGGCAGTGCACTAGCACAGCGCCTGGGGACGTTGCGCTGGGTCACCTGGGCTGTGCACCAGGACAACGCAGCCGGGCAGTGCCCTGAGCCATGGGAGCAGCGCTGTGGGGTGAAGCAGTGGGGCAGTAGTGCTGTGCCCTGGGGCAATGGGGCAGGGCAACGCTCTGGGGCACTGAGGCAATCATCCAGGATATTGGGGCCACACATGGGGACGCCATGCCCTGTGACACCAGGACAATGCACCAGGCATGGGGACAACGCGTGGGGGCCACGTACTGAGGGCCCCAGGGGAATGCACTGGGGGGCTGAGGCATTGCACCGGGACGTTGCACCAGGATGGTGAGCCTCTGCACCAGGACACTGCACCAGGACAGTGCATGGGGACACTGGGACATTGCACTGGGGCACTGGGCAGGGGCACGGTCCCATTGCATGGGGCAGGGGACAGCTGGGTCTAGTAGAGCAATTGATTACTGTTAATTATCACAGAATTACAGAATCACAGAATCACAGAATCATTAAGGTTGGAAAGGACCTTCAAGATCAAGTCCAACCATCAAGCCAATGCCACCATGTCCCCTAAACCATGTCCCCAAGTGCCACGTCCACACGTTTTTTGAACACTTCCAGTGATGGTGACTCCACCACCTCCCTGGGCAGCCTGGGCCAATGCTTGACCACTCTCTCCATAAAGACACTTTTCCTAATCTCCAATCTAAACCTCCCCCGGCACAACTTGAGGCCATTTCCTCTCGTCCTGTCGCTGGTTACTTGGGAGAAGAGACCAGCCCCCACCTCACCACAACCCCCTTTCAGGGAGTTGCAGAGAGCGATGAGGGCTCCCCTCAGCCTCCTCTTCTCCAGACTGAACACCCCCAGTTCCCTCAGCCGCTCCTCACCAGACTTGTGCTCCAGACCCCTCCCCAGCTCCGTTGCCCTTCTCTGGACATGCAAACTTTATCAATTATGATAAAGTTTTATGATCAATTATGATAAATTAACGTTATCATCAAACTTTATTAATTATGATAGTTATGGAAGGGGCAGAATTTGGGGTCCCTGAGGCCCCAAAGTGAAGCTCCTTCACCCTCTGCTCTGAGGGCTTTCCTTGAAGGCAGGGTGCTGTGGGGACACGGATGAGGTGGGGACACAGGTGACCTGGAGATAAAAGGTGCCCTGGGGACCTGGGATGTTACGGGGTTCCCTGGGGACCGCCCAGATCTGGCCCTCACCCTGGGCTGGGTGCTGAGAGCAGGGTGAAAAGCAGCTTTCAGCAGCCCGTGCCACGCTTTATTGCATCCCCACGCTCCGCTTTTCCTCCACTGGAGGAATTTCCCTTAATCCGACCTCCAAATCCCAAATCCAAGTCGGGAGAACACCCCCCACTCCCCCCAAACCCCCCTAATTCCCATCCCACATCCCCTGGGGAAAAATTTCCTCTATAAATTCAAAATGTATCAAAAAAAAAAGCAGTAAAACTTTTTAAACCTCCTGCCATTTCTGAGCTCTGAGTCAGGATTCCTGCTCTGGGACGGCGCTGGGGCCTCGCCGGCTCTGACTCACTGCAAAAACCAACCGCGAATCCCGAGCGGTGATTCACGGGGACACGTGCTGCGTGCTATAAGCGGCCGGGAATGCGAGTTGCTGCTTTCCATGGGGCTCCTTCCAAATCGCTCATGGGCGGTAAAAACATAGCAACGCCGCGGGAGCGGGGGAACGGCAACCGGGAATTATCTTCACTGTGGACTTTGCAGGGAGAGGTGTTTATCCCGGTCATCCCACTGGGTTGATGCATCGCATTGCTGAATTCCTGGCAATGCAATTCCCATGGGAGGGAGAGGACTCGGAGCGGGGCTGGGGCAGAGCTTGGTTCTGGGGTTGCAGGTGCATTTTTGGGGTGGCTGCAGCTGCTTTTCCTCAGGGTTTCTGGTTGGTTTGGTTGGGTTTTTTTTCATAAATAAATTCAGTATATTTTGCAGCTCCTGGAGTGGTTAAAAGCCTCTACCCGATGTTGCTCCAGCGTGCCCAGGTGTTGCCCCATGATACGCAGGTAGCACCCCGCTCCCCACCCCACCGGCCCGCAGAAAGTGGTGGCTGTGGGAATGGTGGGAACGCATGCAAATGCAGGGATTTGGGCTAAATTCACACACATGCTTGCACGGGCCCGGTGGGTGTATGGCTGCACAGATGTGCGTGCATGCAGCTGAGTGTGCACACGTGCATACACACACACGCGTGCATGCATGCGTACCTGGCTGCATACACACATGCGTATGTGCCTGCACACACATGCATGTGCGAGTATGTGGCTGCACACACATGCATGTGGCTGCATGCACACAGGCACACACACGTGTGACTGCACACACACATGCATGTGCGTGTATGTAGCTGCACACACGTGTGCACACATGCACGTGTGCCTGCACACACATAGACATATGCACACACATGTACACAGCTGTGCACACATCTGCACACACATGTGCATGTGCCTGCACACACACACACGTACACACACACACGTCACAGGCCTGCACACACATGTGGGGCTCTGGAGTGGGGACTAACCGGGACATCCCCATCCTCTCTGCCCGGTGCTGCTGCTGTCCCACCCGTGGGGTTGGTCACCTGGGAGGTCACCCCGGTGCCACACTGCCCGCGGGGTGGGGACAGAGGGGGTCCCCAAGTGTGATGGCAGAGGGAGTCCCGTGGGTCCCCCTGTCCCCAGGCTGGTGGGGGGTGTCCCCTGGGTCCCCACCGGCAGTTCTGGGGTGCCAGCGGCAGCCGTGCCCCCC
>NW_010553709.1:5686-9027 GCF_000687285.1 Phaethon lepturus | reverse complement strand
GTTGTTAATATATTTGTAGAAGAATTTTTTACTGTTCTTTTCAACTGTGGCCAGACTGAGCTCTAGCTGGGCTTTTGCCTTTCTAATTTTGTCTCTACTTGACCTAACGAGATCCTTGTACTCTTCTTGAGTTGCCTGTTCCTTCTTCCAGAGGTGATAAACTCTCCTCTTTTCCCTGACTCCCAGCAAAATCTCCCTGTTCAGCCAGGCCGGTCGCCTTCCCCGCCAGCTCTTCTTACGGCACATGGGGACCGCCTGCTCCTGCGCCTTTAAGATTTCCTTCTTGAAGACTGTCCAGCCTTCCTGGGCCCCTTTGTCCTTCAAGACTGTCTTCCAAGGGACTCTCTCAACCAGTGACCTGAAGAGGCCAAAGTCTGCCCTCCGAAGTCCATGGTAGCAGTTTTGATGACCCCTCTCCTTATTTCGCTCACAGAAGCTCAACAGAAAGAAAATAAATGTGCTTGACAAAATCAGAGGGATGGAAAACAAAATAGATACCCGAAATGTTTTGGGTTTTTTTCCTTTACATTTAGTTCCCCCCCAACTAAAAGATGTTTTTGTCTCTGCTGGGCATAACAAATGACACAGCAGTTATTAAATAGAAATAAGAAAAAGGAGTTTAAGGACAAAAGTCTGATGAGAAGAAAAATTTCATTCTTTCACAGTTCAGGGTTTGTTTAATTATTGTAGGCTGTACTAACAACGAAACAGGTGCAGTTCAGCAGTTGTAACACATATAAAACTGTAGCCAATTTTGCTTGTCTCAAAATCGCCCTAACTTTCATTTTTGGGAGGACACATTCCAAAAAAAACACAGTGCTTTACCACATCATTCATTTCAAGGGACTTGAGAGAATTGTGCAGAGCCAGTACACCTTTTGTTTTAGAAAAGGAAACGTTTGGCTCAGAAAGTTCTACCTCTTACGTGAAATTGAGGCTGTGTCTTTAAATTATAAAAACGTCTACCTATTCCTGGTGTGGGCTGAAGTTTTTTATGGATTGCTTAGGACAGCGTAATGTGTCTAAGTGAGAAACTTAGAAGGCAGACAACCAGGGAAGGCTTCTTAGTGAACTGAGTTCTCTGGAGTAAAAATAATTTCTCCTCCTTCAATTTCCCCTGTGCACTGGCATGTTTATGTTCTGTAATTTTTGTCACAAGGCTTCAAATAAATCAGCAGAGATTTGCCTTTCTTGTCAAGCTGGTTTTTAGAATTAAACACAGACATTCAGAGCTGGTTGCAAGGTTCTCCCCTCCTCAAGACACAGACATTCACGTGCACACACACACACCTGCGCACACACCCCCACTCACAAGACAGCATCTTGCTTGCTAGACGGAGATAAATTCCTCAGCAGTGTGATCATCACACACTAAGCCAAACTCATCCTCTTTTCCTTCTTTTTTTTCCCCCCACTCTGTTATTCATAGAGACCACAGGTGAACCAGGAGAAAATTATTACAGTGCGATGACTGCAGAAATGATAGAAGGTAAAGAAGATGGATTACCACGCTGCTGACATGATTTGTATGGATTTCCAGAATTAAGCTGTTCACTTAAAGTGACCGTCTTCTTTGCACCCACGATATTGCAGCTGCCCTAGTAATAACCTTCATCTGCACTTGTGAGCCAAGTGAGCAGAGCACGTTTCCCATTACCTGTCAAGCGAGTATGTAGAGTTCTTCTGGCCCCGCAGTAATAGCAGGGCTGCTGGTGAACAGAGTAATAAACACCTACTGAGAGGGATGTAGCGTGAAAAGATCTCATCACCTGCCATTAGCACGCTGATGAATAATGCAGCATTTACCGTGGCAGATGTCAGGGGTGGGAGGAAGAATCACTTCTGTAAATGCTCTGGTGAGCACTTCAGCACAAAGTGAGAGGTGATAGCAACAGATGCATGTGACAAAATTACACTCGCTATTGTATTTTAAAAGAAATGGGAACATTTACTTCACAAATAGCTGGCAGGCTTTCTCTCTCTCTCTCCCCCCTCCCATTTTTTTCTTCCATCAGAGTCAAAGGATGCTGCAAACTAGCAAACTAATTCACATACTGCTAAGCATTTACAGCTGCTAACTTAACCGCTGTATACTTATGGTGGCAGTGAGGCTTGGCTGTCCAGACAGTTAAATGCTTTTTCCTGCAGACCCAAACTGGCAAATTGATTGAATAGGTAAGATTTGAAAAAAAAAGAATCTAATGTCTATTTAAATTCCCCTCCCACCATGCATTTCATTTCTCTCTTTCAAATAATCTACAAGCCTCTGACTAAGTGAGGTGACAATTCCTGCATTTCATACAGTCAAACTCCTCAGAGGCTCTGGCAACAGGAAGAAGGACTCGCTAACGTTAAAGTTGTCAAGAAACCTCCTGTTATAACCCCTGTTCCACCCACCCATTTTGCTGTTGCAAATGAGGCAAAGAAGGGATATAGCTGTAACACTACTGGTTTCTCTGTGATTTAAAGTGTGACAGTCCCTCTCGGCTAACCTAAATTAATGCAGGTAGTATTAATTGTTTACAACTATTTTTTTCACTTGACAGAAATCACAGGCCTGGACCAAGTCCTTGTTAATGGTTAATGGTGTTGCATGACAGGGAGGGTATAAGACTTCCAAGCTGCCACAGTGACTTAATTCTCTGTACCTACAAGAAACAGCTCTCAGAGAGAGCGACCAGTTGAATTTTACACAAGTTTTAGGCCACTGCTCTCTTGCAGAGAGAGTTCTGCAGCGCTAGTTATGAATGAGGTCCAAAATCTGTCATATCTGACACCTACATACACTGGGAGAAAAAAAATATGAATTCACAACCAATAATAATATTATGTGATTGAAGCATTGTTCTTGGCACATGCTATCATCTTGTCTGGGGAACCACATATTCAGGTGATTTAAAGCAACCAGTCCCAAAGCAGAAATGTTTTCTGATTAAGTTTATCTCCAAACTTCTATTTGCAACAGTATTTTGAGCCAAACAGCTCTTTTTGGTCAATTGCCGTCACTTGGCTCAGTAACTTATTAACATCAAAAGTCCTGGTTAACAGATGACTTGATGCCACAAATGGTGAGATTTTATTACAGAAAAAGATTCGTGCTCCTGGACACCTGTACTCTGGAGGCCGTGAGGGCTGGATACACAACAATAGTCATATGTTTGATGTCTGCAGGACAGCTGAGGAGAGAAAAGAAGAACTGTTGAAAACCAGAGGATGGGAATGCTTAAGAGCCTTTATGTAACAGGTGAGCCACAAAATGGCATAGATGTTGTCATTGCTCAGAGGGTCCTATTCACACCTGTGTGCACTGCACAAGCCACAAAAGTAAAAGTTATGGCAGG
>NW_010553709.1:0-5671 GCF_000687285.1 Phaethon lepturus | reverse complement strand
ATCCACCCCTGGGGACACAAAAAAAGCCACAAAAGTAAAAGTTATGGCAGGTGCCCTTGTTTCTGCCTCTTTGCAAGCCATGCACACATTTAGATTCTCATAATTGACTTATAAAAGGCTACTGGAGGATAGCGGATTGGGATTAAAGAACTCTGAAGGGGTGGAAAAAACCTTTCCATTATTAAGCAGGATTCTAGAAAACATATTTCAGGGCAGAATCTCTCTTCTGATCACCTTTTGGTTGCCATTGTTATTGCCTGGGTTCCTTCTGCACTGCCTGTTCACACACATTTTAAAGGTCACTGCTCTCCTGTTAGCCAGGGCTGTGTCAGAAAGAGATGGTGTGACTTAGAGAAGGATGCATTGCTTCAGCAAGAACTGTGATGAGAAATACAATGTGTTTGGGAGACATCCATATAGCTGCAATAAAATGAAAAAAGGTGATGAATGAACTATGAGGCAGAGGAAGGAAAATAAAAGGCTAGGTAAGGAGACCATTTCTGATTTCCTTCAAATGATAAGTGTCATTATTAGAAGAAGAGTAGGCAGAGCATATATCTGAAAAGAAAGAGAAAATGCTCTTTAAGAAGAAAGGTATATAATCCACGTGTAACAGGGATAATCAAGACACGGAAAATACTCATAATAATCTCGTATCCACCTCAGCTTTTATTAGAAGAGGGTTGCTTTGAACTGTGATTAGAACACAGGATAGAATAGAGAGGGAGACATACTTAATAGGAAATCTGGCACACTGGAGCTGTACCTCCTAGCACAGAAAATTTCAAAGGTTGTGTATAAATAATGCCAGTCTCCTCTGGGTGAGAGTCATGAATTAACTGGAAAAAAGATCACCACCTCCTCCCCCTTGCCACCCAGTCCATTCCTCTGGACAGCATTTCTTCAAAATCCTTGTGCCAAGCCCAAGATGTAAACACACTTTAGTGGTTTTTTTTATTTCTCTTTGCAACATGCAGGATTAGTGTGGAAGTAGGGCTGCAAACAATATTCTTCTAAATGCTGTGGATGGAATGGGAAAGTTGCTGAAGTAGAGTGAAAGGACAAATCTCTTCAAGATTTAGGCTCAATTCCCCTGGAGATATTCCTTGGATTAGCCAATATTTTGCACCGCAAACTTAAAGTGAAAAAGAAACATCATAAATTGGAAAACAAATGTTGCTGTAAAAAGAACAAGTGGTAATTTCATATGGTCTCTTTGTCCATAGGGGAGTAAGTTAAGATTCTTTAAAAATTGGGTTCTAACTGTTTTGTAATGTCTATATGTGCCTGGAAACTTGCTGTATTATAATATTTCTTTTTTACTTATAATTTCATAGCTTTTTAGGAAGAAAATATGTCTTGCCTACCTTTTAAACTTGTAATTCTTCATTGCTGCACTTGTAGTTTGAGATACTTATCAACAGGTAGTGTTCACAGATGTTGTATAAATATCATTTTAATCCAGAACTCAATCCTTGAAAGACATTAAAAGCTAAAAAATTTTTTATAAAAAGCAACATTTGCTGTGTGTTTTGTGCCCTAGTATTATTTCCACCAATGTGTAAGGCTAAAAAGGGACACCTATTACTGTAGAGATGTATCTAAAAAATCTCTCAAGCTGCCTGTAATAATCTCCATTATGTATAATGACCATTTTGATAATAGTCTTTAGAAGAGGTAATGGCCCTGCTGAATGGTTATTACCTGTCTGTTCACGCTGGAAGCAAGATGCAGAAGCCAAAGGGGACAGTGAAATGGTCCTTGTAGTGCAATCTGAAGGAATAAGAAATATTTAACAGAATGCAAGAAACAGACAAGCAAGCACCTTTGGTTGTAAAACTGTCTGCAGTGGTGCAGTGAGATGTTGTGAATGTTGAGAAATAATAAAGATATAAAATAGTAATTAATAATTATAATAAACTATCACTGTGAAAGCTATTTTAAGTGTCACAAAGTCTGTGAGAAAATAAAAAATATCTGAATGTTAAATATATTTTGGTGTGTTATAGAATGTTAAGTGTTGTTATACTCCAATTCTATACCATGCCATAGGAGCGATATCACTTCACTCCAGAGAGAACTCTGTACAAATCAAAGGTCAAAAGTGTTTACATCTTCCACACAACCACTGCAGAAGCATACCTATATACAAAAATATGGGGTTATAAAAACAGCAAATAAGCTGTGTCAGAGCTATAAGGACTCAGACTGGCCTTTGAAACAGACAGAATTGTCTTGTAAATGAAGCCTGAGCATAGACATCCATTGCCACAAAAACATCAGGACATCAGCAATTTAAGTCACCTCTGCCCTGGCTAGATGACCAGCTCTAGAAGTTAAGTCTTAATTCTTATCCATGAAAATGGTAAGTTCTTCCAAGCAGAGATTGCTTTAAAACCTCCACTGTGTTTAATAAAATTTGGACCTAATTTCAGTTGCAACCTGTGGGGTTTACCATAGATTAAAACAGCACGTAAAGAATAATTCCTGAATTGTGGAAAAGTGAAATTAGGAATTATCTTATTATGGCCTCATGGGAAATTATTTCACTCAATAAAATTGGGTTAAAGACATGTAATGAAAAAAAGAAGATCCTGACTTTGAACCTGGAAGAAAGAGACAATCCAAAAAATCTCAGTTTAACCAAAAAAAGGTAAAGTCTTGGTTTAAAATGCAAACCACCAGGAATGCTGAGTGTTTTATTCTGTGTAGGTCAAACTATACAACTGAATAGTGGTATTTCAAGAACACAATGCAAAGATGTGTGTTTATATCTTTACATGTATTACATTTTCCTTAAAAATTGCATTGCTTCCACCCCTCAGCAGCTCTGCATGTGAGAAGAAAATGTGAGCATTCAGAAAGAAGGAACTGAGCCAGACTTTTGATTATTTGAAACAGGGAATATATTTAGCAGAGATTCATTTTGCCAGCAGCCATTTGGGTTCAGGGAAACCCAGAAGTCCCGGTAAGAGAGCTCACACATCCTTAAACATTTTATTGCTTCATCCTCTAAGGTGATCAAGAAGGGATGAAAAAATGCCAGCTGCATGCACTTTTCTGATGCCTTGTTGGTATTTGTGCACTGAACGGGGACACTCCATTGCTCGAGGACAAAGAGTGACTAGAGCAGACCAGTAGACACTGTCAGTCCTGGATCCAGTCCTCTGTTCTGGATTGACTTGTACTGTGACTTAAAATTAAAAGATTAGTCTGCATTGATAGTGATGTTACCCTCCACCTTGTTTTTCTCTGTTATTATTACCCTAACTTGCAATCTCTAGCAAAAGAAAGAGCGCAAATTGCTATCTAGATGTAACATGTAACAACTGTTTCATTTACTACTACAGACAATAGCACGCAGTGATTTTTCCATCCTCTCCTCCCATTTTGACTCTTCTTCTGGTCTTAAGTCAGATTTCGAAAGTCATCCGTCACTTTTAAAACAATTTCCCTCATTTTGGTTTTAAAAGATGCTTACCTTAGGTCACCCACATCCCAGCAAGAGTATTCCTTCATTCTCACTACCTATGTGAAAGCACTTTTTCTGTCCCGTCTCCTTACTTGAGCAAGTTGCCCTCTGGCTGAGAAGTCCAGAAGCATCGAAGGGACCTAAAAGTGACTCATGACATCTTAAAGAGCTGATTAATTGAGGGGTTTGAACAGATTCTGTACACACAGTTGGAACCGTGTGTCTTGAGGGATTGTGTGAGGAAATAACAACAATAAAAATACAAATAACACATTAATGGCTTATACCCCGTAAGGGAGTACAGAATAAGAAATTACTTTAAAGAGAACCTGTTCTGGTTTCAGCTGGGATAGAGTTCATTTGTTCATAAAAGTTAGTATGAGTCTGTGTTTTGGATTTGGGATGAGAAAATGTTAATAACATACTGATGATGGGTTGTTGCTGAGCAGTCAAGGGCTGTCTGGTTTCTCGTGCTGGCCGGCCAGCACGAAGGCTGGGGGTGCACGGGAAGCTGGGAGGGGACACAGCCGGGACAGCTGATCCAGGCTGGCCAAAGGACATTCCATATCGTATGACATCATGCTCAGTATATAAAGCTGGGACGAAGAAGAAGGAAGGGGTGGAGGGACGTTTGGAGTGATGGCATTTGTCTTCCCAAGTAATGGTTACGTGTGAGGGAGCCCTGCTTCGCTGGAGATGGCTGAACACCTGCCTGCCCATGGGGAGTGGTGAATGAATTCCTTGTTTTCCTTTGCTTGTGTGCATGGCTGTTGCTTTACCTATTAAACTGTCTTTATCTCAAATGATGAGTTTTCTTGCTTTTACTCTTCCAATTCTCTCCCCCATCCCACCCTGGGGGAGTGAGCGAGCGGCTGCATGGGTCTTGGTTGCTCTCTGGGGTTAAACCACAACAGAATGACACTGCATGTCAGAAAGACACAACAGCGTGCACGGGCAGGAGAAAACAGGGGCTATCCCGGTGTTTCTTCAATTGCTGGTCAGTTCATCTGAATTTAATCATAGCAAGCATCCTACACGTCCTCAGTAAGGCACAATAAAAACAAATGACTAGGTAGTGTCTGAAAACACTAATACTGAAGAACATGGGTAACTTCATTCAGTTACAACACAGAAAAATTACAATGTGGAAAACTCAGCTGGAAATCGTAATCATTGGCACATGATTAATGCCACTAAATAGGAAGTTAAATCCCTATTATTAGCACCACCACTCCAAAACAAAATGTTCTCACAGAAAAAATTCCAAGGGAATATAGAAGCCAGTTGAAATATTGAACTGCCCTTGCAAATTCCTGGTGGTCTGTATCTCATCTGGAAAGAGGTTTTCACAGAACTAATAGGCAGTGTTTCAGGGCAAAATACAAGACTGTATAAAATACAGTTACAGAAGACTGCCTTTCATTTGCTGCCTCATCACTACAGTTTGTGAACTACTCAGGTTTTTTGTAATGAAATTAGGCAATATAAGACTTACATATGAAAATTCATTTCTGTTTATCTTATCCAATAAATGGATGGTGGATTTTGGCATCTATCTAAATTTTCTTAACATCTCTAAAACCTTTGCCCTAGAAATAGCCTCCAGCATCTATTTCTACTGAGCAATTAGCTATTTTCTGAAAGAAAAAAAAAAAAGAATTGTTCCTGTACCATTTATAAATATGGTAATTCTTCAGCTACAATTCAGTTCTCCTTTTGATACTGACATTCAGGCCATCTCAGATATCCCATCAAGAGAAAGCATCTATGTGGAGAATATGAAAACCTCACAAATGTTATTCAAATTTTCATCTAATCTGAAAGAAAAACAAATCTGTGATCATTCGAAAATGATAAGGCTATAAAAAATGCTCAGAAATACAGAAGAATAAATAAGTAACCAAACTACAGAATCACAGAATCATTAAGCTTGGAAAAGACCTTTCAGATCATCAAGTCCACCTGTCAGCCCAACATCACCATGCCCACTAAACCATGTCCCCAAGTGCCACATCCACATATTTTTTTAACACCTCCAGTGATGGTGACTCCACCACCTCCCTGAGCAGCCTGTTCCAATGTTTTTACACTCTCTCAGTAAAGAAATATTTCCTGATATCTAGTCTAATCCTCCCCTGGTGCAACTTGAGGGCATGTCCTCTCATCCCATCACTAGTTACTTGGAAGAAGAGACCAACA
>NW_010553708.1:1167-2463 GCF_000687285.1 Phaethon lepturus | reverse complement strand
TAGCCGGGTCGCCTTTATCGTCCTCCCTGGATGCTGCGGCTGTGAGCTGAAACAAAACGTGAAAAGGTTTAATTTTGGATTGTTTCTTTCGGCCTGGTAGTGCCACAGAACGAAACAGTACTAGGGGTGTTGGTACAATTTTAGACGGCGTTCTGCACACCTTGGAATAGGAGAATAGTGCTGATTGTGTTTTTAAAAAATCCCCACCACACAGTTGCAAACTCACATAAATATCTTCTTTTACTTCTTTAGCTTCTCTAAATGCTCCCGTAATGCCCGCTTGCCACATTATTATGGCCTGATTACTGGATTTTCAGCCCTAGCTATATTAACTTGCAAAAAGAATTTTATAATTAATGTATATTAATCAGTTCAATTCATGAAGGACGAATGTGTGGTGTACAGGAAATTAGAGCTGTGGATATAAGAAACTGTGTAATTAGAAGTGCTCATTTAGTGGATCAGTTCTCAATTATCCGTTAAGTTTAAGTATTTGAGTTAGGTATGTTCCCTTGTCTAACGTGACTGAACATAATTTAACATATAGTATGTGAGTTGTTGGCTACGGAAGGCAAACTGACAGATGACATTTCTTGCAAATTGTGTTTCTGAATATGAAACTTTGTACGTGTAGTCCATGTTTATTGTGAAAGGGAGTTGGGAGGTAAAAGGCAGGGCTAGGACTACATACCATTCCGTAGGGAATACTTCCAGGGACGTGCTGTCTAGTTTCAATTTGTTATAATGAGGTTTTGTTATAATAAATACACATAGTAAATTGCATAGGAGGTATCAGACAGGATTGATGGTGGCTATAACAAAGTTCTGTTTATGGGTAGGTACATATAAAAGGATCAGATACTGCCAGTCCCTAATTCAGGTACCCTGCTGTTGGAAGAAAGTACTTCCCAGAGAGCCTGACAGCTGGAAAAAAAGGAGTCCACAGTATAAACCCACTTGTGTGTGCATGATGTGAGTTTTCTGTTTGTTTGGGGGTTTTTAAACTCTTGCTGTACCTATGGGTTATTTTGTGAATGTTGTCACTCTCTGCTAGAGTCTGGCATTAGTTGTTTTAATATTTTAAACTGTAGCACTTGCTAATACCTTATACTTGCTTGACCAGTTTCAGCCTTCATTTTTAAATATTCTGAACACCAAACAAATGGCTTTACTGGAAAGCTGAGCTTTGCCAGTAAAGAAGCATTTCTGCAAAGGAAGCTGGAGGGTGAATTTGTAGAACACGCATGACTGTCCCATAAGAACATTTCCTTCCCTTCCCTTCCCTTCCCTTCCCTT
>NW_010553708.1:0-1002 GCF_000687285.1 Phaethon lepturus | reverse complement strand
CCCTTCCCTTCCCTTCCCTTCCCTTTTCCAAATAAGGGTAGTGTTACCCAAGGTAATAGGGTAGGTACAATCTTTTCAGCTTTGGGAGAGCTTGAGCATCACTGGTCTATAAAGCTTGTTTAAGGGAGAGTGTGTGAGACCTGGGCAGCTGGTGCCAGGGACTGCCCTCGAGCAAGTCAGGCTCTTTTTGGGTGATGTGGGTTGCCTTGTTCCTTTCTCACAGGCTCCTTCTTCCTGCAGTTCAGGCAGATCCAAAGACATTAATTTAGACTTCTCTTATAATCCTTATTGTCCTTGGGGATGTGTACTAATCTTGCTTAGCTGTCTGGTTGCTAATCTATTAATCTTATTTGTAAATGTGTTAAATACTGGATTGCGCCTTATCTATAGCAACCTTATCGCAAAATTCAGGCAACACCAGATAGAACATGGAGTGTTGGCTAATGAATTTAACAGGCAAAATCAGCACCTGTGTGTGTTTTGCATATTGCATATGTATGATTTTTTCAGAATTTTCAATGTCAAAGATTGAAACACTAAACCAGATGTTTATGTCCATAAGACCAACTTTTAGGCCTACAGTAAGAAAGTTCACCTTACAATGAAAATGCAGTAAACTGCTTATCCCCTCTCCCCTTGTTACCAGTATCGTTCTGCTCTTCATACCGCCTTGCTTTTTCTCTCTGATAGTTTCGGCTATTGAGCGTAGCGAAGCTAAACTTACGGCAGCTGTTCTCAACTGGAAAATGCCGCTTCTCTTTCAGAAGTAAAAAGCTGCCGGATCCTGCTTCCCACCCCCGTCATAGTAATTGACCGAGCGAGAGATACCTCCTTCCTTCATACGGAGGTACTTGTGGAAGGTGAAGAGTAAGGAATACGGCAGTAAGCTGTGAATTCACGCCATGCCCTCCTTCGCGCAGTGCCGCGCTCCCGGGCTGGGGCTGAGTGGGCGCGAGGCAGCGGGAGCGAGCCCGCTGGCCTGGGGGTCGGTGGAGCCTGGGG
>NW_010553707.1:0-5643 GCF_000687285.1 Phaethon lepturus | reverse complement strand
AGAACCTCTTTTAGTGGCACCAGGGACAGCCGGGACAACACCTTAAGGCCCATTTGCCCTAATTTTGTCTGTCCCCAGTCAACCAAAAAGTTTGCACTCCCCGCCTTGTCCCACCCCTGATATGTCCTATATATCCTATATATCCCAGACCACCAGCAATGGGGATGGCGGCCATGTGCTTGTGCGTGACCCGGGGATAATCCCGCCATGACCTAGGGTGGACCCGTGAGCCAGAAATAATAATTGCAAATATTTTAAACAGCCAGAGGAGACTAGCTGAGAGAAAACATCACGGGGAATTCCCTGCCAGCACAAACAATTACGAATTACAGAATTAGTAACACAAAGTATTGGTAACTGTCCTGGCTCTGCAAAAACAGGCTGTGTCTCGGCGGTCTGAAGGCAGCACGGGTTGGTTTGAGAAGGGTGAGACTGGTGGCACAGGGATATGGCTGAAAAGAAGCCAATTAGAGGTTTTGTTCGTGGCTTTTGTGGTGTTTCATGACCTCCCTGGCTGTGCATATTCTCCAAAGGTCGGTCTGACCTGGATCACTGGGATTCAGATGTTAATTTTTTTTCCATATGAGAGAAATAAGAGTGGCCAGCCTGGCGTTTGGGACATACGCGTTGCTCCACGGCAGTTTGGCTCTCACGGCAGCACGTGGCCTGGCTCAGCTGTTTCTAAAATGAAGGCAAGCCTATAGTGGCCAGAGCAGTTGTTTAAATCAGATTTTGAATATTTGTGGAAAAAAAATAGCCAGTATGGAGCAGCTCCGGCTTTCCTCGTGTTTCTCAGCCCACGTTCACTCCTGCACCGTGAGATTCCCGCTCTGCTTGACAGCGCGTTGCGGGCGTCGTTCGCACCGGCTTGCTCCTTGGTGCAGCGGAGGTGAAAGCTGCACAGCTATTTAACAGTAATAACCTTCACATTCGAGCACTTTGAAGACATTTACTGCAGGCAGCAATATCTCTTTTCTACAGATAGGGATTTTAAGAGAGACAGGGATAACCTGAATCGCCCAAGGTCCCGAAGGAGAAGCGCAGTATGGTATCAGAGTTGCAAGCTTAGTATCCTCACCTTACAGACCCATGCAAAGCCTGTTAGAGAAAACCTCTTTGTATTAAACGAAGTGTCTCTTTGGGGAAACCACTGATGGAGCTCCCGCCCTGTGTCCATTTGGCACATTGCTTCTTGCAGCTCGTGCACTGCTTTTGAAACCTGTCCTGAAACCCTACGACTCCAAATGCCTCTTGTCTGCTCCAGGTGACCCCCAAACCTCTTCTTTGCAATCAGAAGTATTTTTAAAACTAGATGGAAATTAGTAGTTTATTTCTTAAATGCTGTAATGTTCAACACGATAAAAAACATTTGCTTAAGAGAGACTTCTTGTGCAGCTAATCAGCTCAGTAATGTATGATTTTGATAAAAAGCTCTCCCCCTCTTCATTTGGTAAACACAGCATACATTATTCCTTTCTGCGTGATGATGTTAAATAAAGGAGACGTGCTACAGATGGGGTGGTTTCCTGTGCTTCTGGACTGATTCAGGCAGTTTCCAGATGACAAAGTCTCAGAGCTGGGAGGGACATGGCGGCTGTCTATGTGGGTTAAAAGCAGCTCTGCCACTGACTGCCTTTATAACCTTGGGCTTATCACTTAGCCTGAAATATTTCAACTTCATTACTTTGAAGCTTCAGGGAGGGCTTGCGGGGTTTACAGATTACCGAGCTTTCCCGAGGCTTTACACGTGAATCCCCATAAATCCTTTCCATGGGAAATGGTCAACAACAGCAATATCCTGGGTGGGCCCACCAATCTGCCTGGATCCCTAACTTGGAAGCAAGCAGAGGGGACCCAAGCAGGCAAGGATCAGCCAGGAAACACACTGGGTCATGGTGCAGGCAGAGCCAGCGGCTGGGAGTTTGTGGGTGAACATGCCTGCACCGCTTAATTGGACGTTAATCCCAGCGAAGGAAGGAGCTGGCTGGAGCCTGTGAAGAGTGCTGTCAGCAAGGAAAGGCACAGATCCGCTCCCCAATCTGCTCTGCAGAGAGCCGGGATGTGATTTGGGGTGTAAAGCTGTATTAATGTCCAAAGTGCTGCTTGGCTCACACAGGAATCCTTTGTGTCTTTAATGAAGGGAAAAAAACAGGGCTTTATTCTGAAGCTTTGTGTATAATCAGATACCATGTTGTAAGGCTCTGGAAAACACACCAGAAATAATAATTGGGAGGAAATAAAAGGTTTAGTTCAAAACAGTGTGTGATTTAAATAAGAAGTGAAAAAGAAAGTGCGCAGAATTTGAGCATCGGAAGAATGAACTTTTAATTCATTTGCATTAAGATTACAGGAGGAGGGGCAGCATTTAAACTGGTATAAAAAACTAGTTTAGATGTAAATGAGAGATAATGGTCTTCGGCAAGGAAATAAGCAGGGGGATGAACTTTGGCCGTCAGGAGCCCGTCGCACGTCCTGGCATTGTCGCTGGAGCTGGAAGCCCCAGATGCAGTAATTAGCAATGAGTTTGCAGATCTCAGCACTGGCGGAACAAAAGGGCATCGCTGCTGAGCCGGGCTGCCAGCTGGGAGAAGGGGAGGTGAGCTGGCACGCCGCAAGGGATCATTACCCAGCAGTTTGCAAAGGGGAGAAGAAAAGATCCGAGGTTGCAGCCTGGGGTAGGCATAAAAGCAATCTAGGGTTTGCGGGGTTTAATAGTTCCCAGAGCCCTGGCATTTTCAGCTGAAAACTTCCCTCAGCAACTGAGCCAAAGGGGTCGAGGCTTTTAAATAGGTCCTGGGATGCCCGTGGAGACAAGTGCTGCTATTCTTTAACCCTTGAAGACTCAGCTGATTAGTGTGGATCAGGGAGACACGCTGCTGGAGAGATGCGATTTGGTTTATAATCATCCCATATGCCTGTGCTCACCTCCTCGAGAAGAAATGGGGAGTGGGAAGCCGATCACAAGCCCCTGCCTGCTGCAGCCACGCTCCCAGCCCGGGACAGTGTCCCCTGCACAGGCAAGTCAAAGCCGCGTACATACAGCCCATATGCATCCCGTATCCTGCAAGGGTGGCATTCGCCAGAGGTCTGAGGTTTGTTACTGGTACTATTTGTGTTTATTGGAGAAGAGCTGGTTCCAGTTTGCTCTGGCACAGCTATCCCCCCCAGGGTCCCTCAGCTCATGGAAGGATTGATTGATCTGCTTATTACTATCGCGTTGCTATTTTTTAATTGCTCGCAAGGAATAACCCCCTTGGAACGTGGCGTTTCTTTCTGCTGAGGCCCAAATGGTCCAAATCCTCCAACCCAGGACGGCAGCTTCTGGCGTAGCAACCCCCCCGCTCATGAACGAATGTGCCTCCGCTCCCTTCCCGGTGTGCGGTGTGGAGCCGTTTGCCACCGGCACATCTGATGAATACCGCCTGTTGCCACCTCTCAGTGGCCTGCCTAATCCCAGGCAGGTTTGTTACAGATTTACATGTGGAGTGACCTGGTTTCTGGGTCCTGTCGGGAAAAAAATAATTCTGCTGTCATCTGAGTGATGCATGAGGCAGGCAGTCCTCGGGTCAGACCCAGGCTTTACGTTCCCAGGACCGGTGGAGGGATGCGATTTGGCCTCCTGCTCCTGTGCCATTGCACTTAACGCCCCGTATAGCACCTAAATACCGACAGGGATGCTGCCAGCCGAGGGTCCCGACCCCTCACAGCATCGCTGAGTAGGTCTCCATCCCTCACTCCAGGCTTCAACCCACGCTTTGCAGGTGCCAGCTTTGCACACCGTGAGATGGGGTCCCAGGAGAGAGCCCCCAAACCCCTCCCCAGAGGCTCCCATGCAGCATTTGAAGCAGAAGAGGTTGAACAGCCTGAGAGTCAGGAGAAAGAGAGGTTTCCACGGTGCGGCAGTGGAGGAGGAGATGAGGGGCAGCTGTTTTGGTTCCCCGCTGAGCTCCAGGTTAGCAGGCAACACCCTCGTGCCAGGGCTCTGGGCAGGAGGACAGGAGGTGCAGCCCCGTCCCCATCCCTGTCTAGGCACATCAGAGCAGCCCCGCTCTTCTGAGAAGAAGAAAGTGATTGTACCAGAAGTGACCATGCCCCTGAACTGGTGAGGCTGCACCTCCAATACTGTGTTCAGCTCTGGGCCCCTCACTACAAGAAGGATGCTGAGGTGCTGGAGCGTGTCCAGAGAAGGACAACGAAGCTGGTGAGGGGTCTGGAGCACAAGTCTTATGAGGAGCGGCTGAGGGAACTGGGGTTGTTTAGTCTGGAGAAGAGGAGGCTGAGGGGAGACCTTATCGCTCTCTACAACTACCTGAGAGGGGGTTGTGGTGAGGTGGGTGTTGGTCTCTTCTCCCAAGTAACTAGTGATAGGACAAGAGGAAATGGCCTCAAGTTGTGCCAGGGGAGGTTTAGATTAGGTATTAGGAAAAATTTCGTTACTGAGAGAGTGGTCAAGCATTGGAACAGGCTGCCCAGGGAGGTGGAGGAGTCACCATCACTGGCAGTGTTTGAAAAACGTGTTGGATGTGGCACTTTGGGTCATGGTTTAGTGGGCCTGGTGGTGTTGGGTTGATGGTTGGACTTGATGACCTTAAAGGTCCTGTCCGACCTTAAAGGTCCTGTCCAACCTTAATGATTCTGTGATTCTACCCAGGTCTCCCACACAGAGATGGTGGAGGGCCCGCGAAGGATGCACGGGGACAAAAGCACCCGGACTCCGACAGCCCTCGCCCTGCCTGGGCTGCCACGATTTAGAAAGCAGGTGTCACGTCTGTTCCTGCTATGCTCAGGCCCTATTTTTATTAGTTTCTTACCAGCATGTGTCAAGGAAAGTCCTGAAGCTCACCACAAGGATCATTTATTTCTCTCCCTCCCCCAGGCTAATCCCATTTCGCCGCAGCGCTGCCCGGCAGCTCCCCTGCCTGCGTGCTGCCTGCGGTGCTCTCTCCCGCTGGCACGCTGCTCTGAGGCCCCTGCTCCTGCCCCACACAGCCCGTGCGTGTCCCTCTGTCTGTCCGTCTGTGTGTCTAGCTTTGCAATGTGGGTGCCAGGGTCCCACCTCTCGCTGACGGAGGCTGGGAAGCGTTTCTGTGTCTCTGCAACAGGCATCGAGTGTCCTGGCATGGGTGTCCCCGAGGGGAGGAGGAGCAAAGGCGATGCGGGTCCTTCCTCCCTCCCGTAAGCCTTCCTAAACTTGGGCTGTGCCACGGCTCGCTGCAAGCCCGGGGCTGGAGCCCGGGTCCCGGCAGTCATGTCCTGCAGAAGGAAGCTCCATGCTGACGGTTTCAGGAGAGCCCAGCCCGCGGAGCCACGGGCGTCACCGCTGTGTTTTCAGCGGAGTGGGCGAAGGAGGCATGTGGTCGTAACCCTTTGAGGAGCTGGGCTCCTCCAGATATCCAGTCCCTGCCCTGACACCCATGGCCCGGCGAGTTGTTTGGTCTCCGAGGCCGGAGGCGTGCCATACGGTACCGCTGGCCTTTGGGGAGAGAGATGTCTCTGGTTTGGTCTGAGGCTTCCTCGGAGGCTGTTTGATATCTGAACATGCAGAAGTGCATGGAGGATTATGTGAAATGCAGAAGTGGATGGAGGAAAACCATGAGTCCCTCCTCCAAACAGCAACATGCTAGCGTGGGCAGCAGCTGCCCA
>NW_010553706.1:0-11384 GCF_000687285.1 Phaethon lepturus | reverse complement strand
GCTCTCCAGCCACTCCTCCCCAAGCCTCGAGCGTTGCGTGGGGTTGTTGTGGCTGCAGGCTGGAAGACCCTGGTAGGGCACCTTTCTGGGGGGGGCTTCAGGCCAGTACCAGGACTGGTCATAAGCACATGGAGCCTGTGGTAGATTATAACATTCATGTATATAAGTCTGGAACACGCCGAAGTGCAACGGCAGGCTCCAGGCCTGAGAGACCACCACCACCGCATGCTGGCATGGCAGCTCTAGGGTCTCCCAGACCGTCTCAGGAGCAGCAGTTGAGCCCCTTCCCTAGCTCCACACAGTCACGTGCAAGTTACCACGAGCTGCTTCTGCCTTCTGTATCACCAGTATGGGCTCACCTCCAGCTCACAGAGTGGGCAATGTTTGCTTTCAGCGACCAGTAACTGAGCAGACTGATGTGTCCCAGACTTGTAATGGTGCAACAGCCTTGCCATGGGACAGAGGATGGGCTAGAGACCTCCCAAGGCCCCTTACAGCCATTCAATTTTAAGATTGCATATTGGAATTGCTTAGGCGCATATGTAGATCTACAGCAGTGATCGTACTTTATAGGTAGAAACCTGTACTGGTGACAGCTCGAGAAAATGTTCCTCAGAGTCCCCTGTTGCACTGGCAGAAGTTCCCACTGCTGCAGTGGTGGGACATTGCCTGGCTAAAGCACCTGAGCAACACAGTCTGAGCCCAAACCCACCGGAGTTTGCAGCAACCACTTTGAGGAGTGCAGAGGGCATGGTCCTCCAGGGAAGAGGACTCGTTACCAGCAGCCCGAGGCATTGCAGTGCTGAGACCTGAATCGGGAGCTCTGGAGCTGGGGCTGTTCCATGGGGCAGATGTAACAGGTTGCCCTCACATGGGAATGAGTGTTCCTGTATGAAAGCAAAACTCTGCCATGCTTTGGTCTGCAGATGACTGTGAGCTGGGTCCAGGTAGCTGTCATGTTCAGACGACCTTTACCGTCCCAGGAGAGAGTACATGCCACAGGGCTGCAATGTAAAGCAGATCAAGAAAATCCCATGCTGAAACATTCTCTGTACAGAGAAAAACCTCTGGGACTAGCTCAGATGGAGACATCTGTGCTGCCAATGTCTCAGGCCAGCTGAGATGACTCCCATCCTTTGAGACAGAGGCAGAGCTATTGGAAAAATATCAAATAACCTGGAGCCGATGCAGCACTTCTGGGCTGGAGCAAGGACAGCGTTCATGGCTTCGCAAAGGCCATCACCGCCTACTCATCGCTGGAACACAGTTCAGCCAAGGAATGCATTTTCTTGGCACTCCCTGACTGCTCTGGGCTTAACCACAACAACTTTTTAACGCTGATCTCTGCACGCCGTTAGCAAACGTGCTGGACATATCGATCGCCTGAGTCTCAAAGCTGTTCCTTTGAGATCGGTATTATTCTATGTGTTTAAATAGCATATTTATCTCCCAGAACCAAACACAAGCTGACTCACAGATCCCCAGATAATGCCTCTATCCAATGTTGTTTCTAAAACACACAATACTGCTATAAAGACACCTCTTGGGAGTGTCTTGCTGAAAAGCACGCTCTGTTTTCCATCTGCATTCTCAAACACAACCACAGCAGCAGCTACCTTTGTGTGTGCGGAGTAGATCCTTTTAGCAAACAGTTGCTGCACAAGATAGTTCCAAGCCAACATTTCTTGTTTTGGCAGGTGTCTCTTCACCTCCCAACAGTCTTGAACCTGCGCTTGCATGTCAGGGGGAACACGGTCCCCCTAAGCCACCTCCGAGCCCGCTGCCTTTGCCGGCGGAGCAACCCTGCAGCATCCCTATGCAGGGATGTGCAACAAGTAACGTGCTGCATGAGGGCTGTTTTTTCCCCATTCCGCTGCCTTTGCTCTGACAGGACACTCACACAATAGCGATGCCGAGGAGAGCTCAAAGCAGTGGAAGAAAAGCCAAAAAGCCTTTTTATATTTCTTTTATAAATCACAACACATTTTACATTTTAGTAATATTAAACTGGAAAAAAAATAAAACCAAACCCAACTCCTTTTTGGATTATAATGAGAGACTGTTTCCTCCCAAGAAGCCCAAGGGATTACATCGCAATATTCTTCTCGAGCCAAACGTTAACGCTTCCTTGAACAGCTGCACAGGGCTCAAATTGCAGTGGCAATCACCTCGAACTGTGCCACGGAGCTGAGCTTTTACTGCAGCACCTGGGAGCGCAGAGATGTGAGACCCTCTGGGGCTGCAGATGGGGTGGGAGTACAAATTGCACCCTGGGCAGGGGCAACAGGATGGAGCCAAATAGCTGTGGATGCAGGAAGCCAGCCTCGATGATCTAATGGCCCCTCCTTGCCTCCGACTCCATGAACTGTATCCCATAAATCCTACACAAAACAGAGCCCTGCGGTCCCATCTGTTCCCGTTTCTGTTTGCCTTCCTTCTCCCTTCCCGCGCGAACCCTCTACCCTTGCACCCCGGATTTTACGACGACTCACCCTGCTGAGCAAAGGCTGCTGTGGGTCTGCTGCCAGCGGTTTATTCCTCCTTCCCATGCCTCCCAAAAACCATGTCACGGTGGTACTCCTCTTGACAGAGTTACACCGATTTAAACAAGTGAGGAGCGAGCATTCTTCCTTCCAAGTTTCTTTCACTCCTAAAATTGGTTTAATCCTTTGTTAAGCCCTATAATACGTAGGTATCTGAGGCTGTACTGGAGTTAAGTAGCACGAAACTATTAATCTTGCTTTAGTGGTCAGAGGTGTTGACTAGCCATTTATTTTCAAGCCCCAAATATTGCTCTGAGGTGGTTTGCGCTGCTTGGAGGAAGGGGGGAAGGTGGGACCAGCAGATTTCTTCCAACCTAAATTTTTCTGTGATTCCACATTTCTGCCTGCTCCCCCCATAAGACTATAAATCTCTGCATTTCGTGTATGCTCTGTTTGTAATTGTGCATCCTCCTCTTTTAAGCATTTCCTACTCTCTAGTGCTGTTCGTGCAACCTCTAGCAAAATACCTGCTCCAATGCTGTTATTATCCTGGGCTTTATTATCCCAATTATACTTTGCACAACTATTTTGCACTGAGGTGCAAGAGGCATTTGGAAAACTGGTTTCAATTTAAAATCAGTAACTCCTTACTGGTTTGGCCTGTCATGATAGGAAGAAGTAAAACGTGTTGATGTAATCTAGAAACCAAGTTCCTTACGTGGTGTTTCAACAGGGCACCGGCAAGCCCGGGGGAAGTTTCACTCTCCTTAAGCTGCAGGTACAAGTTTAAAGACATGTCCAGCCACTCCCACGGAAGTCAGCAGGACCATTCACCCTCTTAATTACAAGTCCATGTGTAAAAGTTTGGATAAAGTGTAGTTTAATAAACTTTGTATAAATGCTGCGCTCGGGATCCCAGAGGACCTATGTTTGCTGGCACCAAATTAGCCTAAGGTGGCTGAACACCAGGGTTTACATCTGTTCTGCACAGTCCACAGGCAATTAGTAAGTTGATTTAAACCAGCATAATTTCACCCAGGGAAGCCAGCAGCCTAGCCCGTGTCATATTTAGCATTGAATGCCGCAGCCCCAGTTCCCTTGTTGCTTATACTATGAAAAAGGAGCAGCTCTCCTATAGTTGACGGTACTAGACTGGTGTGAAACAGGAGCTACCTTCAGGTGGGCTCTTCCAAAGCTGGGCAGGCAACGCTGCAAAGCCCAGAGCCAGTGCGCTGTGCAGCTTGCAAGGCATCTCAAGGATGAGACCTATGAAACCCAAGACAACATAATTTAACACTTAATTTAATTCCATTTGTCAGCCACGAACATATAGATTCAGTGCACTTCTACTACAACAGCCTCCGGCGTAAATCTGGCTGAGGGTAAGCAAGGTGTAAGAAACTTCAGGGGCATTACCACCAAGAGGGTAGAATTAAAAGATAAAGCTTTGAGAAGAAAGGTGGTACTGATGGAGAAGAGTCCAAACGCTAGACTTACGCATTCCTCTTCTCGTAAAAGTCAGGATGAGGGCATTTGTGCTTTCAGAGACTTTATTTTTTTCATGCTCTCTCTTTTCTCCAGCATGAAGCCAAGTTCCTAATAAGCTTCTACCAGTCCTGCACGAGAGCTAACGGAGAGCTTGCGGGCCAGCAGCCCAGCGCAGACTGAGAAAGGTCACGGGCGCGAGAGCAGCGGAGCCGGAGATGTGGAGCCCCGAGGTTGTTTTTGTCGGGAATACTGAAGAGCCAGCTGTGGGAAAGACTTTGCACCGGCTGGCTTTTTAGCGGGATGTTTTCGTGTACAGCCACATCAGGTCTTCAGTAGGAGTGACTCTCCTGAGAGGGACTAATGAACATGCCGGATCGTTAGCCTCAGCCAAGTGGCAGATGCCTAAACAACCATAGCCAGCCCTGCTCTGTCCCATGGGGAGCTCTGGCAGGGAGAAGTGAGCGTGCAAGAGATGTACACTCCAGCTGTGATTTTGGACAGGGGGTCACCAAAATCGCCCTAAAACCCAAGGCTGGTGCCTCCTGCCACTGCTGCTTTCCTGGTCATACCCAGGGAAGGTGGTTAAGTCTTCAAGCAGGTGAGAAAATGGAAATTAGCATCTTCTCCCAGATGGTGAATAACATCCAGTCATCTTTCCCAAGAGCTGGAAGGGGTCAGCTTCATGTGTGAGCCAGCGGGAGAAAGAGGGAGAACTGGTAGCAGAGCTAAGAGACAGAAATAAAGCTAGCCAGTCTCTATGGGTGTCTTTATATTCAATCCATCCGTTGATTGCTGCCCATTGGTGGAATTGCACCCACCAGAGGCTGGGCACCGCGTAGGGTCTGTCTGCGCAGCAGCCAGAAACGCACCTGCATCCCTGGAGCGGTGCCTGACCTCCCTGTAATCCCTCTGACGGGGCGACTGCCGGGCGGTGAAAGCTGCCAGGGGAACGGCGGTACCAAGGGCTGATTAGGGAAGGTGTTTCCATCCCAGGTACGTGAGTCAGCCAGAGCCAGGCTGCACGTCAAGGGCAGCAGATGCATTTCCTTGTAGCAGCGTCGACAAGGGTTGGGCAGCACCGTTCGACGCTCTCCAGTAGGGCAAAGGCAAGGAAGCGGTGTGCGTGCAAGAGCCTCTATACATGATCTGGGGAAGAGGAGGGGATGAGGAGACATGAATGCGATAGCATCTCCTTCCCTTCCTCCTCTTCCTCGCCAGTGTCATCTCTCTAGAGGAGGCGAGACCTCCTCAAACACACCCGGCACCCTCTGCCTCCCTGTCTGCCGATGCACCCTTGGCACGGTGTTGCTAGCAGGGTTAGAGTCTGGCACCCGTCACGGGGCTGCCGAGGCTCTCACTTTACAAGCCACGACGGGCACCAGCTGCTCCCCAGCCCCGACGTCAGAGGAGAGCGTCGCCGAGGTCAGACACAGCAGAGATGCTTCTCTGTGAGAAACGCGGCGCGTCTGGCGCGGCCCCTAACAATATGCAGCCTGTCTTTGCCGTTTTGTTCAGGTTTTTGTTTTGAACGTACAAAACTGCCTTGCCTGCCTTTATTCCTCCCAAGAATACCCCACATAAAGACGGCAGCTCCTCTCTTTTCAGCCCCTTCCCTCCAGCTGACTGGGCGGAGGGTCACATTATAGCGGACTTCGGCGGCGGCTCTGAATGCCTTCCTCTCGCTGCGCTCCGTTTTTGAAGGAAGAAGGGAAGACAGAGCTATTTTTATAGCATCTAGGCTCTCCCCAGACTGCGTCTAACTTGCTATTGTTGGTCAATGATCTTTCAATTACTTGCTACGCTTGGGACTTTGCTCTGTTCTTGCAAAAAAGGGCTGATGTATTCAACACGCTTTTTCCAAAGAGCAGGTTGGAATCGGATGATTAGGCTATGCAAAAGAGTTGCTTGCGAACAAAGCCTTTCTTTTTATAAATATCAGAGTTTGAAAGTGCAGTTGGCTTTTTTTCTGCAGCAAATTTACCATTCTGTGGTAGTTTTCAAAAAATATCTGGCAGAGATGGCACGCTGAAGTGATTTTTCTGTTCCCAAGAAGCACAAGTTACTTTCTTTTGACTTTTTTTTTTTTTCCTTTTTCCTCCTTACTCTTCATACAATACCCAGATTTTTGTTATGAAGCTGGAGGTTATCTCAAAATACGCCAGGATTTCAGAGGAGTGGCTTTGCAGAGATTATGGCTCTGGGCTGGGAGCCATACTTTCCAGGACCTAGCTTTAGTCCCTGGTCTATACAAATTGACATTTTCCCAAACAGATACTCTGTTTTCATAGTTACCCAACTTGAGGCAATCTGATGCTGGTCCAGAGCCTGTGCATCTTCCCACAAAAATCAGATGGAGAAATATGGGTCAAATATCTCCACAAAGCTCTTTCAAGACACAACCTGAAAAACAGAAAATCTACAAGAAAAACAGGAGCAGAGCAGATATACTGTGAGTAAACTGGCCACTGCGATGCTTTTTGCTGAACATGGATCAATCCAGCAGCCTTTGTGGTGTTACAGAATTGTACAGTGTGAAATATTGTTTCTTTTGAATTAAATATAAAATCAAGGTCCTAACATTTGTAATCGCTTGAGCTCTTGCAGGGTGATATAACTCAGGTCCACATGGGGTTGTTACTGTCTCGCTAACCACCATTTCCACAACAGCTTTGGAAGGGTGCAATGTTCTTCATTTTCCCTCCTAATTTCTGCAGTTCAGTCAAGTTTTATTACTAGTTTTCCCCTACCCTAAAAATGAAAGATCTAAAGCAACTGAGCAGATGCAGTTATTTTTCAGCTATTCATCATTATCGTGCCTGCGAACCTACCAGACCTTTGTTCCCGGCAGCACTTTAGTTACTATATTTCATTCCTTATTAAGCATATTTTCGAAGGACCTTTGGTCACTACATCCACATCTAAATGAAGGAAAAAGAGAGGTCAAACTAGACCTCCAGCAAACTCTTGAGTTTATGCCTAAATGTGCTTAATAATTGGATGTGTGTTGTTAAACATGCTCACAGCAGGGTTTCCAGGTGGGTGAGTAGCAAATAGAAGGTTTCTGTGCTTACTCCTGCTGTTCTGACACTTGTATCAGCTGAGGAACTTCAGTGGAAAAGCTCCTGATTTGCATGAGACAAGGAGAACTTGTGCTAGTGTGAGGTCTGGGACATGATCACAGAAACCAAAAGAAAACAAGGGCGAGTTGTTTGCAGGAAGTCTGAATTCTGGAGAGGAGAAAAAAAAACAACGAAGCAAGCCCTTCAAACGACCCAGGGAGTGTTTTGAAGGAAGACCACGTGGCAGTTGTTAAGCGTAGCGTTGGCTCACACACCTCCCCAGACAGCGACCGAGCACCTCAAAGTGAATATATTTTGATCTGGGCCCTATCCTGTTCAGACTCAGACTTCACCAGAGCTGCAGAGGCGAAGCACCGAGGGAAGAGAAGCTTTGTGCAACATGGTTTTTGTTTTGAGTCATCTCATCGCTTGGTCTGGAGTCGCATTTAATGAGAAAGGCTTTAGTGCTACGTGTGAGCTGCTTTTTGCAGCAGACATTTCTTTCTTGCTGTTTTCTTCAGCCTGGGAAGGAGAGGAATTTCTGGTGGGGTGCAAGGGGTGATCTCAGTGCTGGATGGCAGGATATCCTTTTCCTTTCTCCCGCTGTTTGTAGCGCAAGGACACGCTGCTGGAGCCAGACTGCCCCATGTCATCTGGATACAAGCAGGGCAGCTGGAAGGACCTTCAACAGAAGGATGGGGCTGGGAGATGCTGAGGATTTGGGAACGTGGGCAGAGGTTGCATGAGTGGAAACAGCAGGTCGGGTGAGGAACAGAAAAGCTGGCGATGCTGGGTTATGAGCTAATTGGAAATAGCTGGTTCCAAGCCCTTGGGAAGGGAGTTATTTCTGGAGTTTAGGGTTCCTGTGAAACTTCCATCTCAATGGAAGGAAAAAGGCATGTATAATGCAGCGTTATGGTTATGGCTTCATGTGATTTTTGACCACAGTTATCACCATGACTTGATCCATTTTGAGTGGTGCAGATAAACAGACCAAGCAACCAGCTTCCCAGGGCAGCTCCATTGTTTACACATCCGTGATACCCAGCTCAGCTGTGACTCAGCCATCAGCAATGATGTTCTGACCTTATTAATATCAATGGGAGTCTTCTTAACGAGGACATAATTTCACCCCAGAGGCCAATTCATTAATTAGCATCTCTGGCTAGCCTGTCATTGGGCAAATGAAGAGGGTAGTAACTTGACTTGTATCTGAGCAAAATGTGCTGAGTAAATATGCATTGAATTGCATGTATAATGACAACATACAGGGTCATAAAAGCCTGGCAGCAAGAGTGAAAAGAGGTGAGTGTAGCTCCTCACTCCAAACATAATTCAGTGCTGGTGGTACTTGCTCGTTGTAGAGTCTTGTCTGAAATCAATGCCCAAGGAAATGCTTGCTTAATAATTAGTTGTTGATTTCATGCGCTGCATGAAGTTGTGCAAGACTCACTTAAGTGCTGTTTTGATGACATTTAATTTTTTTAGCCGTGATACCTGGGATTCTTCCATCCCTCAATGCGATACCCTGACTACATGTGGTTTGCAAAAACACCATTGTCCTGCTGCATCTGTTGCCAGGAAAGGGTGTTTTAATCATTCTAGTACGTCTATTATGAGAGATTTCTGTTTTCCGAAATAAAAATAGCCGAGCCAGCACTCTGGGCTAACCTAACTCCTCCCCTTCCAAACCGTATTTTCATGTCGGAAAGCTGCCTGCTAATAAAAAAAAAAAAGAGGCATTTTTGAACATTCTTTGCGTGTTCAAACTGAACAGATTAAACTTAATTCAACAATAATGATCTCCCACAGTTAATGTTTCATGCAGACAGCAACAGGGCACAGTGTGATCACTAACAAGGTCAGGAAAGGATTTCTTCTATTGTGCAACATTCACGGATGTTAGTCTTCTCTGAAGTATTTGAGATTGGCCACTGGCAGCTGATGAATGCTCTATTAGCTGGACTATCGGCTTGCCACGATGCCAGAACTCTCTCTCCCTACTCTTATTTGCTGGATGATCTTTCTTAACTCTTCATTTAAGAGAGTTAAAGTTTGCGTGATAAAAATCAACCAACCAACCAACCACTGCACAGGCCTGAGTATTGTACGTATTTGGTAGAAGACCTTTCAATTTGCCAATTTTAAGGAAAAGCTATCAGAAAAAGGGTGGGAAGAGATATAAGGACACTATCTTGCGTTTTTTCCACCTAGCTGGAAAAAAAACCCCACAAATTGTTGAGCACACAAGCAGTTCTTCAAGTCTGACACCGATGCAGAAAAGTTCAACTGAAGTCCAGAATGGGAACTATTTCTCCCAAGTTTATTCTTACCATGTTAACCAATGTTTTTACTTTCAATCTCTTGTGCAACAACTAGCAATGTTTGGCAAGAAAGGGGGGAGCAGGTATTGTGAAAATGTAAGTATTGTTATCTCTGATAACTGCAAGAGAATACAAACAAATGTGAGGAGAGACAAAGTAGAGGATGGAGGCGGTGTCTGACAGCAGATGCCAGCCCCAGGCCTGAGCTGGTAGTATCTAACGAACGCACGCAGCACAGAAGCCGTGCCAGAGAAGTTTCCACCGGTGGCAGCCCTTTGGCTTCAGTTGGCGGGAGCAACTTGGACTGGCAGCACCTGTGTGACACGCAGAGGACAACCCAGAGAGCGGCGTCACGTGCTGGCTATGTCCTGAACTGGGTGAGTCTCAGAGCCAGACTGGCTTTTGCTGGCAGCGCCTTGTGTATCGGCAGTGGATGGTATCTGAATCTCCAGATTCAGGGCATGCTGGCCATCGTTTGTGTCCCAGGAACATATACGCATATAGAAATGCCCTCTCTGTGCCCCCACCTCTGTACAGCCTAGAAGGTATTTGTAACCTGTTTCTCATCTCTCGCATCTTTTTGGGTTTGTCTCCTTTGGATCGTAGGTCAGCAGAGCACAGCATTTTTAAACTGAACCCAAGATTCCATTCTTCTTCTTGGGGCCTCAAGCAGAAAAGGCAAAAATAAATGAACAATGGTTTTGTTAGACAGATGCTCAACTGACAAGAAGACACAAACGGGTCTTTAGACTGTTTTCTTTCCTATCTGCTCAATACCCTTCATTATCCCTGGCAACTCACTTAGAAATCGCCGAGGCTCCCACTGAAGAACCTCCTTCAGCTCAGACAGGTAACTAGTGTTTTGATTTCTAAATACAAATGAACTATTTAAATACTGTGAGTTGGCTATTTCCATCTAGTCTGGTGTGTGTCTTTGCATTACTGTACCTAAACCCTGGTCATCCTTTTTCATAGGCAAAAATGTAAATAGTATCCTTTTTTTGCCTTTCATTTAAAAAAAAAAAAATCAGCTGTTGACATCCTTCCATGTTTGAAACAAAGTATTAAATTAATTACTTGAGTAACTCCAGACACAACGAAGCAGATTAATGAAGACAGACCAAAGGCAACATTTACCCAAGAACTCCAACATTGTCACCTTTCTCACTCCTTCTTCACCCTGCTGAAAATGAAAAGTCTGATAATTTCGAATAGCACCTGTGTTTCTGCTCCACCCTTCCTGCCGCAAATGGCATCCTTGCTAGCGTGTTTAGAAAAGAGTCTGCGGCTTTGCTCACGAACTCAGGAGAGGACCAGAGATTTAACTGCTTTACTTCTTCCTCCCTCAGTCCTTTGCTGTTACGAATTAAGGCCTAGAAATCCTTGGAGAACATTAGCTTAACTGGTTTTCCAGGATAGGAAGGTATCCCTTTTTTGCAGATCCCCGTTTTTTTGCTTATACAATTAAATAATAAGGAGGATGCATCTTCCAAATTTTAAACAGGATATGTTTAATACCAAGCAATGACAAATGTCCCACGCTGGTAAGCTCGGGTTTTTTGTGCCACTGTAATTCTTGCACGAACAGCAGACTGCTTATTTTGCTTAAGCCAGACCTGACGATGGCAGATCTCAGCAGTAACCAAACTGTCACTCGGAAAACCCCAAAGCATAACCCAGGCATGAACAACTCCAGCTTTAACCGTTCCCACTTCCAGCCGTGCTAGGGCAGCATCCCTTCCCGCTGCCCCAATCTCTGCAGCAAACCAAGCCTCGCCACCCTGACAATTTGGCAGCCGGCCTTCTCCGCAGGGCAATCCCGCCTCAGCGGTGTGCGGAGATCTCCGCGGACGGGACAGACCGTTCCTCACTGAAACCCCCGGTGCCAGGAGCTGGCGGTGTCTGTGAAGAGCCGCACAGCCACGGGTGGAAGACCCCGCAGCAAATAAAGCGAGAGCGATAATTTAAAGAAACCTCAAAACTTGTGTGGGTTTTTTTTTTTTCTTTTCCCTCTTCTTCATCCTCGAGGC
>NW_010553705.1:0-12554 GCF_000687285.1 Phaethon lepturus | reverse complement strand
TGGGGGTGCTCAGCCCGCCGGTGCTGTTCTGCGTGCTCCCCGCCCGTGCCGGACTTCTCGCGTGGGCTGGCGGTGGGGCGAAGCTTTCTCCGTGCACCGCCTGGAAAAGTGTGAAGGCTCGCAGGCGGTCGGGGGGATGTACCGTGGTCGTTACAGTGCGGCATCCAGGCGGACGAGGTGCTGTGTGTTCTAACTAAATCAGAGCTGTCACCACCTGTGACTTTACTTTAATGTCCTCTTGCTGGCAGAGGGTAAGTTCTAGGGCTTTTGGAAGATCAAACTGAGACACGTGCCTGTTAAAGTATGGTCAAAACAATGGTAATGAAAGAACTTGATTTATCAGTTTTGAATAGATGTTCAGGTGTAAATATTATTCAGTTTGGAACCCAGAAGAATTTCCTGCACTGGAAAAAATGTAGTGGTTTAAAGAGCATTTTTTTGAAGGCAGAGGAAGATATTTTTATCAGCCAACACCACTGTCCTCTGTGGTTTGCTACTAGTATAGAAATCTGGCATTGATTTATAATACTCCTGGAGGAATTCAGAAGAATGATAACTAAGTTTTTGGCTTTTTTTGCAGTTAATAAGAAAGGCCACAGGAAACTTTGAACCGAGCTGGATTTTAGTCTACAGTTTTGCACTAATAATGATGACCACCCTCACTGTAGAAAACACTTGTGATTCTTCTTTTGGTTAACGTCATAAGTTATTAAAGTAAGAAGTAAGAAAGTAAGATCTTTGTTTCTAAAGCAGGAGGAAAAGATAAAATCATGTTCTCCATACCTGAAGTCACTAATCGTTTTATTGTGACATCCTAGGTGCTTTCACAGCAGACACTTTCATGCAAGAAGGTATCGGAAGGTGAGGAGTGAAGTTTAGAAAGAATAAAAATCTCTAAAATTGTGTTTTTGCAAATAACTAGTCGAGAATAGTTACTTGCATAGTCTTTAGTTTGACGTGAAGTGTTTTGGTGTAAGCTTTCCGATATCCTTCCTTTGGAAAGTGAGGAGCATAAGTGAGTTCTTCAATTCTCTGGCTTCAGAGCGTGCAAACTTCCTAGACTGTGTGTGGTTTGTTTGTTTCATACAAAGCCTGCTACATACCTGCCCCGATGTGCTTCTGTAGGAACTCTTAAAATGCTATATCTTTACTTCCCTAAGTAAACTAGTCCTAGCCCCGTTAATGATGGTTTTGCACACTGCAGCAAGCATTGTACATTGCGTCATATTCTAGGGGCCTCCGACGCATACCCCATCCCCAGTCGTCATCTTTTTTTTTTTGTCTGGCTGGTTGTTTTTGGGTGGTGGGTTTCTTTTCACTCTGAGACTAGTGTCCTAGTTTTTTTGAACTGGTTTTCTGAACTAGTGTTCCTTTGCTAGGTTTTGGGTGGTGTGGTTTGGGGTTTGCTAGTTTGGTGGGTCTGGCGGTGGTTGGGGTTTTTGTTTGGTTGGTTTGTTTAAGTGTTGCTCAAAATACGCTTTGCTTTCCAGGAAAACACATTCCTTGCTCAGCAGCATTACAATCTTATGTGTGAATTTGCTACTGTAGTTTCTGCTGAATTGTTAAAGGTGGTTTATTTATTAAGGTTAACGTATTTAGGCATTGAGAAGCAAGTTCTCACCCGTTCCCATATTTCTGAGGGCCTAATAACTTTGCTGCCTGTCACCAGGTGTTGGGACTTCTTGGAATCTTCTTGTATCTTTATAGTGATTACTTCTGTAGCTAGTGATTAACTATTCCATTACATTTTCATGGTCAAATTTTAATAAACAAAGTTTTATTGGCAAAACTTGCTAGTAGTAAGTGTTGCATTTTTGACTGGCATATACTTATGCAAAGCTATCTCTTTTCAGTATTTCACGTCTTGTATGTTTTTAATCATTACCACATGCATTCCAAAGAATTATTTAACTAGGGAATACTAGATCATTCCTGGTGGTGGACAGCTTCAAAAACTGTCTCCAGAGTCAAATGTGAGTAACTGTTTACCAGTGAATGCTTTGCAGAGTATTTACTTGTACTGTCTTTCATATGTCTATTTATGCATGAGAAAATAGTTTAAGGCACTGATTTAACACGGTCAGTTGAAGTTCTTGGACAAAAGAAGGCTGCGATGATGGCTTGGAATAATCTACAAACATCTAATTTCTTGCTGTCTTTCTCATTAGGTGCTAGGCATAGCTTTACCATGCTATATATAGTGACTTGGTAGTAGTACACACCGCATTTAACCACTTAACGCTTGTAGCTCTGTGTGGTGTAAGTTTTAAAACTACTTGCCAGGAGATGATCTTCTAGAGCTTTACCAGGTGTTTCGCTGTCTTATTTTTCAAGAAAATGGTCATTCTCTAGAACGGAGTAGCCATTGCATGCTTTCTCTTTTTTATGATCAGCATGCCACTGTGGTGGAGAATTATGATGAGATTCTGATACTCCGAAATTGAAGTAGGTAACTGGTGACAAAATGCACTCACAGAAGTGCCTAGAAGCTTCTCTGCCCAAAACAGAATACAGTTTTTACCCCACAGAAGGATCTAATTTCAGTTGCAATGCAGCTGGAGAATTTAGTGAGATGAAAGGTGGTGGAATAAGAAAAGTAAAAGTTTGTAAAATGTCAGCAGATCGTTGTTCATTAATGATTAATTTCTCTTCTGTTCAATAGGAAGGTAATGGAGCTAGGCCTTAAACAGTTCTGTGTTTTAAATGTATTTTGTATTGAAGTTGGAGGACAGAAACCATAGGGGAAGCTGTGAAAACAGATGGTGACAGGTTCAGAGTAGTGGCGACACTTCGTATTTAGAGACCACTGTGATAGAAGTAAAGGCTGGTTTTTATCTTCTCAGTACTGGTGCTTATCTAGGTAATGGTGGCTTTTGAAAATGGCTTCTGAAATACTTGCCGCTTTTTTCCTTTTTAGTGGTTGTAAAGTAGTTTCTTAATAGCTTGTTGAATCTTGAAAGTTGATTTCACTCTTAAGTGCTGTGGGATTTGGGTTTTGTTGCCTCATAACAGTTCTTCAGGTTGTGAAAGGTAGCTAAATTGTATGTAATTATCATAACTGTGTAACTTTCCTTTTTTAAATATTGAGCTTTGTAATTATTTTCAGCTGTTAGAAAGCATTTCTCAGTTTGTAGGTATTTGCTTGATGCAGGTGTTATATTTACTCATAACATTTTTCTCGCTTACAGCTTTGCTAGTATCTATCCAAGAAACACACAGAGTTCCTGTTAACGCTACACTGACAGTGCTTTGTGAGGACCCACATATAGGATGAGAGTTATGTTTTGTATTGTTACACTAATTCTTCTGTCCTGCTCCAAGCAAAACAAGCTGCGCTGGTGAAAGTGCAGCTTTACTTTTGTAACTGTTTACACTGAAGGATTCTGCTGGCATAGCCATGTCGGTAAGTTTTTTCTGAACCCCAACCAGGAGAATAACAACTATTTTTGTGGTTACCCTTTTAAAAAAGGAGTATATATAATCAAAATGGTCCATCTAGGAAGGATAGTTAGATAGCTGGGTTTTATTTAATGTGTGCTTATAGACGAGGTTTACGTTTTCACCTAACCAGATGGAAGTCATCTAAATTTAGAAGTTTTCTTCTGTTAATAACGGGGTGATGAATAATTTAAAAAGGTGTAAAGAACTCAAATCTATCTGTTTTGCACCTGAAGCTGCCAGATTCGAGACACAACAGTCTCCTGACCTGTTTTTGGGAAATACTGGAGATACTGATGGCATAAAAGGTAGGAGTAATTCAAATGTGGAATCTGTGTTCAGCTCTTGTCCTCTTCTTAACAGCAATAAGAGTATGACTTCTTGAAACCATGCCGTTGGCTTGCCGCCAGGCGTCTGCCTGCCTCTTGAGAAGGCACCACACATGTGGCACTTGGTAGGTGTCATACCAAACGACAGCCTTGCAAGTAAGCAGACAGCAGTAAGCTCTTCTGGTGGGGAAATAAAGAGTTCCTGCTACCAGAGTAGTCCAGCGTGCTGAGTTGTGTAGACTGACAGAAAGTTGCTGCGTTCCAGCTGGAAAAACTTACGGAAACTTTAACTGCCAAATATGTCAAGCATAGCAATTACCAGGTACCTTGTAAAGGAAGTGAAATTCTTCTCTGAATGACTGGAAACTAGAGAGGTGGAATGCTGTACTAGTGGTTGGACACTTTTGACCAGAAGTTTGCCTTCAGCAGTATCTTTCTTAGTGATTCCTTAGCTAAGGATTAAATTAAACGAAAGAGCAGTTCTAGCTGTTTTTTCACGTTAATGAGGTAGTGTCTTTGCATTGTCTAACATCTCTGTGCATTTTTCTCATACAACAACTTGCTTAGTTTTGCATATGTTGGGGGGAAAAAAGTCTCAATAAGTGTTTGTTCAAAATACTGTGGAAAAAAACCCCCACTATTTCTGACCACCCTTACCATTTGTGCAGAATTGTTAGTGTTATGGTGGAAGTCTGAATTATGTTTATTTGACCTGCATGACTGTTCATGATAGGCTATCCTGCTGCTTGCTTTGTCTAGTGAACACATTCATCTTATTATGGTTCCATTTATGGTTCTTCCTTCAGATGTGGCAGGGTGAAAGAAGTGCTATAAGCATTCTTAGATTCTGGTAAAAGGATCTTATCAAGACTGTTTACATCCAGTTTGTTTTGCTGTTGACGCCTTTGTAAATTACGATTTTGACCAAGCCCCTGGGCAGTACCTCTTCAAGGGCATACTCCTTTTTTTTTTTTTCTTTCCATCTTTTTTTAGCTCATGATAAACTTATGTGTTTGTTCTTCCTCACCCCTCCCCTCCCCATCTTTAACAAGTATGCTTTAATAACCTGAGAATTAGCTAGGTAGGAGAGATATTTGGTCAAATCACATAACTTGCCAGATTTCTAAGTTTCTTTTCAATTCCAGAACCCTTGTAGCAGCTTCTAAACCACTGCACGTGCATCTTCCAAGCCTGAAGTCTCTCTGCCCTAGGATAGCACTGTTTTGGAATAAGGCTAAGTGGAAAAGATACATGGAAGTAGTGTAATTTCCCTTTAAGAAGTGATATGGTTAGCTTTATTCTTGCTGAATTTAATAAGGCTGTTTTCATAGAGAAACAGATTGTAGACCAGTATCTACAGCTGGAATTCAAAGGACTCAACCAGAAAGTAACGATTCTTTTACATCCATAGTTCTTTTTAGTTCAGCATTCGTTTGTACTGGAATGGGAAGGACTGATGGAAAAGTATCAGAAGCTGTTAATTTCCCCTCTAATTCTTTTGACTTTGCAATTTCGGAAAGGTTGGTTTTTAAAATGATCTTTTAATAGTTAGGTGTAATTGGAAAACATTGTATGGTTGGGGTTTTTTTTCACTCTTCTGTTTTGGGGGTGACTCATCTGAAATGATATGGTTACTAGGTGGAAAATAAATGCAATGTAAGTAAAGTACTTCCTCTTCTGTTAAGTACTGAATTCTACAGAAAGTAAGAGAAATATTTGGTTTAGGTTGAAATTTGTGGTTGAAAGCTTCTTAATGTTCAGTCTTGCCAGTTACTGCCTTTTCTTGCCAGTGTGTTGTGTCGCCAATAGTCTTAAGTAAACATAGATGTTGGTTGACTGAAGATAAATATTTGTTTGTGCTTTCTCTAGGCTGTTTCTCAATTACTGAAGACTGAAACATTGTCTATCCCATCATTGTTTGTTCCTAAAGCCTACTTAAAAGACGAGATAATCTGGAAAAAAATACTGTAGGGCAAAGAGTAGAAACAGCCTGTCAGCTGTATGTTTGTCTACTTCTGCGCTGAAATATATGAAGCATCTTGATTTCTAGTGGAAATGTATGACTTCATTCTCATTGAAAAGCACAGGGAGGGAAGTGTGACATGGCCAATTATTGCACTGAAGTGAACATGCTGCTAAGTTTTGCTAAAAATTATTTATCTGACAGTTTTTTCAAAAGTTGCATCCAGCTTCATTGTAAAAAGTAATTGCTCTGAAAATATTTAATTACTGTTGTTTTATAAAAATGCCTTAATCTAATCCTCGAATTGGAAATGTTTCACTTAAATGATAAGGTGATGGTTTCCTACAAATCAAAAATCTTCTGCTGCTTTGGCTATTTGAAATGAGTGGCTCAGACATATAAATATAAAAATAATAACTACAGGTTAATTTCATGAGATTTAAACTCATACCCTAAATATGGATAACAATATTGCGAGGTTATACTGTAGCTGAAACTTCATCACAAAGAGACAGATAGGGACAGCCTGCCCGGGGTCTGATCACGTGTTTAAAGCTACATGCTAAAGATTTTTCATCATTGGTGTATAATACATTAGACTGTTAATAGGCAAAGAATAATAACAGTAGTATAGATTGGAAGGCATCTCAGAAAAAGCCATCTGGTCCAGTCTCCTGCTTGAAGTGGGGCCAGTTTTGATCAAGTTGCTTAGGGTCTTGTCTAGTAAAGTTTTGAATATATTCAGCCTGTTAAGGCTGGTATAAATAGCAGCTCTGCCTTCCAGCCGCTCAACCAGTTCCTACGCTGCCAGTTTGGTGTCAGCCACAGACTTGCTTAGAGTATCTTCCATCAGTCAGGTTGTTAATAAAGTTGTTGCATATTAATTGGCACTAATATCAACCCCTGAGGGGTGCCACTTAACTGGCTGTCAGTTGAAGTTTATAATATTGATTTCAACCTTTTGAGCCTGAAGATGCAGCCAGTATTCCACCACCTAATAGTACACTTCTGTGGGTCATATTTAACCGGTTTGTTTTTAGGGGTACTACAGGGAGACTAAGTCAAAGGCCCTTTTTCACCCTTGAAGGAAACTTCCAAAGTTTTTGGAACTGCTGGTGCAGAAAACCCTAATATGAGAGCTGTATACACTAATACAGCTGAAGTATTAAAATTGTCCATGTGAGGGAAATTGTTTAGGGTTTTCTAGCTTCTTTTGGTAGTGGAAGTGCTGGAAAACTTTCTGCTTTTCCCAAGGCAGCAGGACATAAGAATAAGTAGTTTGAAAGATGGCAAGAGGTGAGTCCATCTTGTTGCTTTGTTGTATTGTCTCAGGTAGATGAAGCTATTAATACTTTGGAAGAGTAATACTAAAATAGATTTTCTGTGGGAAAATTGTAGTATTTTGGTATTTAACTGTTTAATATTTAAACAATATTATAAAACCCTAAAACTTCATAATATTGTAATGCAGCTGCCATGAATGGTGAATAATACGTTGGTTCTTTGGCTTCATTCTCCAGCTGAATCCACCTTTCCTAGCTCATCTCTTGTAGCACTTATTTAGAACTGTCTTCTGGAGATAATGGGATTAAATAGCAATCTTGGGTATTATTAGTCTATAATTAATCTTTTGTTTTTCTACTGTAGGTTCAGTAGGCTGAAGAATACTCCCTCAAAAAACGGAGGGCATTTTTAATAAAAAGAGTGAGAGGCTTCTGTCTAGACTGGGGGGTGTGTATGTCTTTACAACAGTGTTTTTTTTATTTGTGAGAACTACTTTCATAAATTGTTATTTATTTAAAAAAAAACTGGGGGGGGAAAAGTTAAATATGCAACCTTTCTCCACTGAGTTCCACAGATGTAACTTTCCCTGAGGATACAGGACAGTAAAAACCATGAACAGATTAATTTCCGCAGTCATTCATAAACCACCAGAAGCTTTGTGAATTATTTTATAATTTCTTCAGACTTGCATTATAACTTTGCAGCAGCTTGTTTGTACTTTAAACGTGCTATATTCCAGATGTGTTACTTTCAGAAGAACCAAGCTAAAAAATCCCCAACCAACCAAACAAAAGAAGCACCACCACAAAACCTCTCAAAACAAATAACCCTCCACCTCGTATGCGGGAGAAACAAAAAAAACACCCCCCTAAAAACCATCCAACTCTTGACTATACCTTACCCTATTTCAGTTTTCTTTATGCAACTTGAATATTGATGCATCTCAGATGGCAACTGAGTTTGAGCAGATCTTTCTGTGCCACTTCAAAAGAAAAAAAAATCATTTGTCAAAAATGTGGTTGCTGAATATCTCAGAGCTGGTGGGAAATAGATTCCTTTTTCACAAGGAAAGGTTAAAACAAATCCCGCCCCAACTCTAAACTGAATATGATAATATGAATTGATGTGCAAAATGTTTATTGGCACAAACTTTTCATGCTGCTTAATTCATTGCATCTCTGGAGCATAGTTGTTTTCTGAATCTTCCTGTAGCTCGAAGTGTTACAGGGGGCTTTTGGAAAAGTCACTGTTAAGTGTTCAGTTCCACACATGTTTTTACTGATTTCTTAAAACTATCTTTTTCTGGCTTGCATTCATTACATATATGCAAAGTCATGTGTGTTTTTCTCTGCTACATTTTTTTTTTTTTTAAATTGGAGTTGTGTATTTAAAGACTTTCCAATTGGAAGACTGTAGGTGGATGACTATTTCCCGTGCTTCACAAGGTCATGGGAAATTAAAATAAAAACCACAACCCTGATGTTTTATTTCAGGATTTTACTGTATTTGATCTGCTTGTATTTTGCTAGGAAGGACTGGATGGAACGTTTAGGTCTCTTACTCCAGACTTGAAAATGTCGTATGCAACTCTGTTGTATAGTCTCACTATGTAATAATAACATGTCATCTTAAATGTAGCCAGGTCTGGTGCTTACTATGAGAATATCATCCTAGGTGAAGGTAATCTGAAAAAAACAAAACATACCAAACAAACAAAAAACCCTTAGAGAAACACCGTGTCAACTGCCGGTTTTACCTATCTTAACTCTCAACTTTCACTCGTCTTCAAACAAAAATATGAAACAAAAATATGTACTAGGCATGGGCTTCACACAGTGTGTTATGCAATACTTCATCAACAATGAGATAGCATTAATTTTCTTGACCTGAGGCCTGTGTAGGCAACTAATGTTTTGAACCTAAGTCAGAGACTTTTTAGTAGGTGAGAGACTTGTAGAAGCAAGGTCGGGGCAGCACTGAGTGCTTTCTGTGTGTAGGCATTGAAACTAAGTGTAATTAAGGTCAGAAGGAATCTCAGGAGGTCTTTAATCCAACCTGGTTGCTCAAGGTTTTATCCAGTCAGGTCTTGAAAACCTTCAAGAATGAAGACAGCACAGCCTCTTTGGGCAACCACTCCGGTGCTTGACTGTCTTTACGACAAAAGTATTCTCCCATCTTCTTGTTAGAACCTCTGTTCTTTAAGTTTACATCCGTTGTCTCCTGCCATGCACTGCAGGAAAGAGCCTAGCTCTATACTCAGTGGCTGCCCGGGACAACTGGAAAAAAGATGCCTTTGCTTTTTTTGGCAGAGCAACAACCTAGGTGTGCTTTACTCGGCAGAAATAAGAGGTGCTATAATGAGATTTGAGGCACAGGGGCAGGATAGCTGGGCAGAATGCATACGGCACTGAAATGTGGAAAAACTGTTATAGAGTAACTACTGTTCGTCTGTATATATGGTGTCTAAGCCAAATACATCAATGACTAGAGACCAAAGTGGTAGGCAGAAGCCAAGCAAGCAGCAATTGGGATTTCCCCTCTTTCATTGTTCCTCCTCTCAGCACTTTCTGACTTTGCTATTGTTTTTATGAGTCATAGGAACCTGTGCATGTCCTACTTGTCTGCTGTAGTTACTGGTGCATATTTTATGAATTATTTTGCATGCAATATGCAGTTTAGTGTTTGTAGGAACATGGGATTTCAGTTGAAACCTGTGGTCATCTGGACCAATCTCTTCCCACTGTATGCACATAAGGTGCATTGAATTGCTTTTTTTTTTCTTCTCTGTACATTGTAAGAAGATAAGACTGATGATAGTGGGTCTGACTAAGGAGCCACATAGCTCAGTGTGCTGCTCCTACAATGGCCATAAACATACATAGTGAGGAAAAAGAATGTAGAATCTTATTAGGTATTTCCTGTGAATTAGTTTTCTAGCCTCTTGGCAGTTTTCATCTTGAAGACTTGCATCATTGAATGAAGGTTACGAAATAGACAAATTCATTTTTATTTCTATCTGCCAAGTACTCGTTCGGTCTCCTCTTGAATCTGTATAAACTGTTGGCGCACAAAAAATCATTGGGTAATGAGGTTTCCATTTCTAAGAACGCTTACATATATGATGAGCCACCTGATTATGATTTCCCCCTTGTACCTCCAAAAACCCAACATAGTATCTGTTAGCTTTATGTCAGGATCCCTGTTCACTAGTTATTCTAGAGCAAGGCTGTCAATGGTTGAGGCATTTTCTAACTGAATTTTCTAGGATCTCTGATCTGTTCTCTTGCTCTTGTTTGACACTCTGTTACTTACAGCCATCAATATACTGCTGTCCCCTAGGACCTTTTTTTAACTGGGGGATGCTGTGATACTTTTTATCCTGTGCAAGCACTTACTCATCTGTTGAGGAAGATGATTCATCTGATGTAACCCTTGGCTTAAGCTGCTGTGGAACTGTACCTGAAGATGAGGGTTTTGTTTGCTCATCTGTTCACATCAACCACATGTTCCCTTGTAGACTTTTGCTTTTGGAAGTAGGTTATTCATCCAGATAGGTTTAGAAATTTTTTGTATGCTCTTCTGTTTTGTTGGAGATACTGGCCCTGACTGTTGTACCACTTTGAATGAGAAGTTCTGGATCCTCATCACACAAGTTCTTGTGCAGCCAAGTTCAGGCGACCTTACTAACCATCTTTTTTTTAGTTTACCAGAGTTTGCAATAAGGGCAGACTTTTGAAATAATTATCTTATTAAAGACATTTAAAGTGTAAATGTAAATATCTTATTATCTGAACCAACCACATGTGGTTGTTCAGTACAAAACAGTAAGTTATTTTATAAACCATGCTCTTCTGTAATGCCCTCTTCAGTTACCAAAAGGCAATCTCTTACACATTTAGTAATTCAGATAAGAAACTTCTGTGCTATAACATCTAGAAGTATCCAGGCCCTACCAGATTAACAGTTGGTTTGAGCTTAAAAATGTTGACATTTGTTTTTCTTGTATATTTTATCTTTTGATTTCTGTGTTTTGTTCTGGGGAGAGAAAAGGGAAAATTACTTGACTGTTGTTCATCACAGTTGACATTTTTTTTGCTTATACGTAAAAATTGCTGAGTGTAGAGAACTGAGCTCCTGTGTGTGCAAATTGTATGTGGATAAAGGCTATATAAGAAGCTAGCTCCTAATGATTCAAGTGGTGGCAAAATAAACAAATGCAATATTCATTCTTGAATGGGCCATTGATTTAAAATAGTTTCTTAATTGTTTGCATAGTGTTTTTTGACTTTTTATCTCCTCTTTTAAGCCAGCAGCACTAAAGGAAATTAAGCTGACCTACATCTTTTATAATTGGAAAGGGTAGAGAAATTTTTAATGCTGAATGCTAAATTGATGGTAGCAAGTGAGAAATGAGTTATTTGCAGGTTTTTTTCTTTCTGTCCTCATTGTTTGGGTATATATTTGCATACTAATTTTTTTTATTTAGATTAAGAAGCAAAAATCTGTTACGCTAATTTTTTTTTTTTTTACAAAACAGCTTTTCTCTCCCTTCCCCTCCCCACCTCCTCGTCCCCCTTTTTTTTCCCTCCCCAGAACTTTTGTTTTTCTGGCAGGAATATGAAGCGTTTCAATTTGATATATTTTTACGTTCAGGAAAAACATATTCTTCAAGATCTTTTGAGCTTATGAAAGATGACCTTTATTGCAAAGTTTTGGAGCTAATTAATGTTCTGGTACCCTGAAGCAGATTATTAAACAAACCTAACTTCAAAAAAGCTCTTAAAACAACAATGTACTGTGAGTAGCCGTTAGAGCTCTAAGAACTTTTAGTCTGCTCTCAGAGCTTTAATCTGAATAATTCTTCCAAGGTGCAACAAACAGACTAGTCAGTGATGTGAAGTATAATCTCAGTTTCTTCCATAAAACCACTTTTTTCTCTTTGCAGGTTATTCATTATTATTATTGATCAATTAATTAAGTAGTGCTTTGCTAAGCCAGAACTATGCCGGTGCCTTATTAGCCCTAGTTTTTTTTAAGTATTTTAAGGTATTGCTCCATGTTTGGCAGCAGTTGTGCTTGTAGTCTGTGTCCCAGGCTGTTAATAACAAACTGAGATGCAGTGTGTGTGTATTTTTTACTTGTGCTGATGTTGCTTACTAATTTTTGTAGACTAAATCCAATCTGAAATAGTATTGTGATTTCAATCTTCATGTTTTCAACAAGCCAAATATCAAAAGTTGTATTGATCACTGCTCAGACAGCAGTACTTGGCGATACTTTACTAATACCTTAGTTACCAATTGCCTATCCTCGTGCTATGTTACATGGCACGCGTTCTTTAGAATGTAGAAACACAATTTCAGCAGTGTAACCTGGAACCCAGCAGAGATTCCCTGCATGTCTGCTCCCACACTAGTTTAGTAACTATTATCTTTTCAGAGGTACCATTTAATGATTAGTAGTTTCTCCTGAAGTTGGTAGCTGCTGGAGTTGCCTCTAGAACAGAAAGTCAAAAGCTTATCTATCTTCCCCGCGCCCCC
>NW_010553704.1:0-6143 GCF_000687285.1 Phaethon lepturus | reverse complement strand
CTAAGCCACGAGCCGCCAGTTTCTCCAGGATTTCATGTGTTACAATGTTTTTCTGCTTTCAAAACCCATTTTGTTAACTATGCTTTATGGTAAATTGATCCCTATCACTCTTTGTGTCTGTGTGGACAGTACAGACATTCCCTTCCTCTCCAATGAATGGTTTGGGTAGTCACGTACTTTGCATCTTACTCTCAGGTCTAGCATAAAAGAACCATGAACCTGAGCCTACCTGAAAAAAGTGGTCTCTCTCTGTTCTGACAGAGTTAACTTTGATGGGATGTTACATTTCTTGGCTCTCTTGCTTAGGGATGTCTTTAGCATCAGATAGATGTAGATAAGCCTGTTCTCACTTTCAGTGCATACGCGAGGACCAGAAACACATTTAAATGAGATCAAGACTCTGATCTCTTCAGACAGGGTACAGAATCTAGGTACAGTGTCTATATCTTTCCCTGTGCTCTATTTATGTCCATTTTAAAGAAAAAATGCCATTTTTCATAGTATGGTATCTCACTTTGTTCATGCAGAACAGGCGAGTTATTAAGACAGGCAGCAACCTTGACTTTGTATTAAGTCTAAACTCGAAAGCCTATTCCAGGAATGATAACAAACACTTTAAGTCAATAACATAATCTAGTACCAGTAAGAGTTAGAACAGCTGTGAAGGATGCTGCAGGCATCATGTTTATGTGCACTCTCTGGGTCCTGGTCCTATATATGCACAATGGTACTGCATGACTCAGATGATGTGAGACGTTGAGGACAACACTAATTTTGAACTGTTGTCTGTAGGGACCAAAGTGATCCCCGTGCTGATGTGTTTTCCACCAGTGCTATGTGGAAACATGGAAATACTCACTGTGTATTTAGTTAATTGTTTAGTTCTTAAATAAAAGTGATTATCTGTTTCACTCTGTTAGCCACTTCCCTGTGTAGCTCATATGAATTATCTTCAGAGCAAGTTACTGTGCCATGTGATTATAATAATTTTTGACTGTGTTTGCTTGCCTGTCTTTCCCTTCTGTTGAACTACAGCCTTGTTTGGAAACCTGTCATTGCTACTGTGTGAGATGTTCAGAGCTGTTTTGTGAAGAGGCTTGGGCAAATATCAGAACATGTATAGACCATAACTTAGCAGGGGCTTCTGGCACTCCAGATAAATAACATACCCATCATTTTGAGTTTTGGAGATGTATAGTATTCTGTTTAAACTCTACCGGTGTAATATTTTTAAGGAAGAATGGAATCTGGGTTTTAGTGAGTGAATTTTTTTATTTGTATGAAGATCATTTTCTTTTCTACGTAGGTCACAGCTGTTTCTTCATATGAAGCAAACACAAGTGAAAAATAGAAGATAAAATACTAATCTCATGTCTTTGTTTCTAGTTCCATGCACATTCTGTACTTTGCATGACAATGTTTGTGCATGGGACAGCTGTGTTCCAGCCCTAATTATCTGACTAAAAAATGTATGACAGTGAGTGATGTTGCCATCTAGTGTTTAAGGAACAAAGAAAGTAAAATATTTAATCTAAATGTATAGTACAGATGAGAAAGCTTTCTTTGCTTCCATTCTTTGAGACTTCCTTGCCAATCTTAGTGACCTAATTTTTTAAAAAAATCTAATCTTAATTATTTTACTACTAATATAGGTATTTAAGATCTTGAACAGGTATAATGTTCTTGACCTTTTATTAAGCACCAAGTTTTGGAGAAAGTAACAAATATGTTCAGAAGATCTATTTTAACAGAACTGAAAGGGTGTGTCACTACTGAAGTACCACTGAAGTGAGCCTCTGGGACCCCAGCCCTGCCCTTCACATAAAGGGTGCATCTTTCTAGTAGGATTTTGTTGCGGTAAATCTGCACATTACTTATTCTGACAATTATTCCAGTCTATAAATGTAATGTCTGGAATGGAAGAAAAAATTTATAGTGATTTAGATATCATGGATCTGTTCCCAGCTTTCTCATCTAGATGAAATTCCCTGGCCTCATTAAAAAATTCCGCTGAAGAATTGGTGCGCGTTTAGTATTTCAAAGAGTAACTTTATGCAGTTGATGTATTTATGGCAGATACCGTTGATATGAAGAGGAAAACAAGAAAAACACTTTGGTTCAGTAGAATATTCAATGAAAACATAATCTGTGAAAATTCATCGTGAAGTACATATCCTGTTTGTTTTTAGGCAACTTTCTTCTGTGACTGTGAGGATGAGTATCAGGGTTCCCTGTGTGAAGAATTTGACGCTTGTCAGAGGCAGCCCTGTCAGAACAACGCAACCTGTACCGACGTAGCACAGAAACACGATGGGAACAATTTCACCTGCAGCTGCCCGGCTGGTAGGTTTTTGTATTACGCTTTGAATTATGCTTTTTTGTTTTAACTTTCAGTGCGTATCTTTTGCAGAGCAGTGAACTGTGCAACTTCAGATACTAGGAAAGAAGGAAAATACAACAACATAAGGGCAGTTTGTAAAAGGCTGTGGAAGATTGAAAGCGCACATCTGAACCATAACTTAATGAGTGAATTATTCATAACTAATAGAACCTCACCTACTAAGAAGAGATGATGAGAATTTAGTTTACATCAGCTTTTTCTTAATCTATTTTTTTTCTTTTCAATATGGATTTTAAGTATACAGTATAACTAACCTTTCAATAAACATGCCTTCTTCGTAACTAGTAAACTCTTTTCTTCAGTTGCACCAATCAAATGGAAGAAAATTATCTCCACACTATACAGTTGTTGGATTCTTCCTCAGAACTAACTTAAACTTTGAAAAATTTTTAAAAATTCATAAATGAATAATTTGTGGGTTTGATTAATGAACAAGTGTTCGAGCTCTCTGAAGTTATTTTAAGAACATTTGCTTTAAAAATTTGATCAAATTAATATAGACATCTTAATTGAAATTAAGGTTAAACAAAATATGATGGTCATATGCTGGAGGGTAAATTAAAGATACATGCTGGTGGAAAATACTGTACTAAATGGCTATTATAGAAAATTCTGCTATCTGAACTTTACATTTCAAAACCAAACACAATTATTGTAATAGAACAGTTATTTCAATATACATTTTCTAAAATTACTTAAAAATAAAAGTTAGCTAAAATTAAGATCAGTAGCAGATAATTTGTTTTGCTTCCTACAATCATTTTACTGTACACTTTAATTTCGGTAATACTGGTCAGTTGATATTAGAGAGAAAGGGGACTTACCTGAACAAGAAAAAAAAGAGGGGAAAAAAAAAAGGGAGGAAGATGCTTCCAGAATAGACCCTAAGACCTTCAGAATATAAAAGCTGTATCATAAAAAGCAGATGGAGAAATGACTCATTTGTTCAGATTTGTAGTGGTTGTGTCTAAATGGTTATTGACTGGCTTTAATGCTGGATGGGTATTTGTGTGCATTAAATATATATATATATTGAAGGTACATGTAACAATACTTTCTTTATTCTTCCCCAAAGTGGGATCATGGAGTGGGTGTTCTGATATTCCCTTAAAGATGGGATTATTCTTATTCTTTACCCTAACGTATGTCAGCACATACTAGAGAAAATTCTAGCTGCACTAAATTACGTGTAAGTACCAGCCTGGAAAATGACTGAGCCAGAAGCAGGTGGCTGCCACGCACTATCCTCTGACCTGTTTGTTGCAGCTCAGAAATTCAGCAATGGCAAATTATTAAAGACCCTTCATTCTCTCCAAAAGCCAAGATATTTCCTTTTAATTATACTTTTTCTGCCTCTAGGACTTCTACTTTTTCTTTGCTTAAAGTCACTATAGCAAATGTGAAAGAAAGGGATTTATATTTGTATTTTTATACGATGACCTGGCTTTATACTGCTCTGAAAATAAGCTGTGAAGTTGTTATGTAGGTATACTCTACTTTATTTCATAAATTTGCCAAAGGATCAACTGTCACTTTAACAAGATATGTAAATACGGTTGAATAATTATTTAAATATGAAAAGAGAAAGATCAGAGTGGAACAAACTTCAAATGTTTGAACATTATTGTCACGTTGAATATGGTTGATTCGGAATTATTTTGGATGTTGAAAATTAGTTTCCAATTAGAAAAGAAAAAAAAAAATATCTCTTTCATTGAGATAGCTATCTTGGAAATTGTTCTACATCAAGTACTATCAGGCTAAATTTCTTTTTTCAAATTCCCTACCTCAGAAGAAATACAAGAATGATTCTAAAAAAACCTGCCGAATTTCCATGAAATAAATTTTTTTACTGAAATATAATTTTAATATATTTTTCAAATACTTCAAAATCCTTTGCTATTCTTTAGCAGGAATATTTATGATAATTCTGGTGTGCCTATTGTAAAGCCTAAGAGCTTTTACACTAGGAAAACTTAATATTTTCAAGTTGTACAGCTAAGTTTTGCAGAGTAACATAAACATACTTCCCACTTACGTACAAGACTCCAAGGGTATCACTGCTGTTACACTCAGATCAAGTCTGTGATAATTCCTGCTTCTATTGGTAAGTTACAAATTATAGTGCCTTGATAAAGCAAATGTTATTTTATTTGTGTAATGATATAAAATCCTGGGGGTTTTTTTAGTTATTATGATCCTAGATATCTGCATCAAGTGCTTATGTATTTCTTTAACATTTGGCCTCTCCATATTTTTAAAAGCACCCTATGAGTTAAAAATGTAGTTGCTACTAGGGACAGGCATTTCAATTGCTTGCTTCATAAAGTATTAACACAATTGTAGAAAAAATTATACCATAGATGCCAGGGAGCAATGACTAAGATAATGACAATTTCTTGAAGAAAATGTATTTCTCTTACATATTTTGGAAATATATTTCCATTGATGTTTTACTGGTTTTTAACTTTGGATTTTGTCCTTTCCATTTAAAAACTATTTCTCCAAAAGAGAATTTATGCCTTATTATTTTAATATTTTTTTCTTCTCCTTGTCTCTAAACCAACTGTTAGCTCCTACAGGGGGAAAAAAAAAGTCAAAATTCAAAATATTTCCTTCTACAAAACCCCTCCTACTTCTCATGGTATAAACCAAAGCTTACAATAGATGGAATGAAATGATTTGGTTTCCATATGTGAAGGCTTCCCTTCTGAATGACAGTGTGATCAAGTCCCTCTGTAAATCCTCAGTAAGCCAGATACAGTTAACTTTATTTATTACATTTTGGAACTTGCAAATACATGCTCCATGGCCTCCACACGTTAGGTTTAGGTTTAGCTTTTAAGTTTTTAAAAATAATTTTTCTTTATTTTTTTAATAGCAAATGTCTAATGTTATTCAGATGGCTTAATAATTTTTAACTTCAGTGGCTTGTGTTTCTACCCATATATTTTTTTGCCAAAATTTGTGCCCAAACATCAAAAAATAATCAGTAAAACTAGCTGTTTTCATATAACTATGGATTTCTGAAAAATGTTCATCGCATATGGAAAAATATTAAAGAAAACGGTAAATAAGTGTTGAATTATCATAAATGTCTCCCTATGCAAGTTTCAGAAACATTTGTGTGTGAATAACATCATGTTTCACAAATCCTGATAAAAGGAAACGTGAAGAAGATAAGTACCAGCACAGAATGAACAGGTGTAATGATTCTTAAAGTGTATCTCGCCAGAAAACTGCTTTCCCCCCACCCCGTGGTTGCTTGGCACCTCTTAATTTGCAGCACTTGCAACATATTTGCTATGAAATTCCCAGATCATATTTTCTTTTCAGATAGACAAAACATGCCCTATAAATAATAAGATGGGATGTATTTATTTTTGTAAAGCTGACATAAAATATTATCGCTGAGCCGTCTCGCAAGCTATAATGACAATCGCAGGACGTCAGATTCTTGCAGCAAGCTTCAGAGCAACATAATCGTTTCTGTCTTTCTGTGCCTACGTTCTTTTGGATACACGTTGGATTCCAGGGTAATTTTTAGCTTCCATGAACTTCGTAACGGTTTGAAGATGGGAAAATGTTTAAATGAGTGAAGCATATGCAATACTGTGTTATGATTCATAAAAATAATCAGCAGAATATAAGAACTTGAAAAAATACGAAGCCTGTAGATGAAAGAAATCGGTTGATGTAGTCTTCCATAATATTTCATTGCTGTTTTTATAAATTTTATGTT
>NW_010553703.1:7353-9198 GCF_000687285.1 Phaethon lepturus | reverse complement strand
TCTCCCAAGGGACTCTCTCAACCAGTCCCTGGTCTCTCTGCCAAAGCAGGGAGCAGCAGAGCACTGCTGCAATTCCAGCTTTTGTAAGGGCTTCCCTTGGCTGGTAGTTGAACAACATGGAGAGTAACATCCATGACCCCACGTCCCATGGTTGTAACAGCTGTGGGTGAAAATTTAGAGGGGCAGCAACCCTAACCCCTAACCCATCCACAGGAAAGTCCATTCCCTTTTGTCTCATGCTCTGCCTTTCCCAAATTCTACTGCTGGATGTCCCTGAATCAACTGATACCTTTCTTACTGATATGACTCACTTCTCTATTCCTGTTTATAATGCATCAGACACTCTGTACCTTTCCTGTTCTTCTCATAATAGGCCAATGAGAAGAAAACCTGAAAGTTAGTCGTTAACTTGCCTGATGAAGGAAGACACGTCAAAAGACACATACCAAGGACCAGACCAGAGGGTAGCACCAGCTTCCACCGCTTTTCCATCCGCACCAAGTCAGCCCCGGGTTTGCCACACTCCTCACCACCGAAGCACGTCCTCACCACGGCCCTGGAAGGAGAGTGGGGTGCCCCAGCAGGGTGGGCACAGCTGGGGAGGGGTTCCCGTCTCGCACCCACACCCTGAGCACCTGCCCCAGGCTGGACTGGCGGAGCGGCACGTACTCCCGGCCGACAGCCCGGAGCAGCGTTCACCGCACGCACCAGCAAAGTACTCCAGAGCTTTCATCATCCATGTGACCAACACTAATTTACTGCTTAATTATATCTCAGTGAGAAGCGGTCTTTCTCTCCACAGAAAATATTACTGGTATCAGATGGGGCCAGTGCTAGTGGAGGACACAAGGAAGGCAGCAGACATCTACGCTTCAAGTAAGATGTTATCAGAGCAGGCTTTTTCCTCCCTCTTCTATTTTGAGTAATCAATCGTTATTTAATTAGAATTTAGCAATTGTAATACATGTTTAAATACAATGCAACAACTGTAGATTAATTAAAAGCCATCTGATTAAAAACATTTGATGGTTGATAACTTTGCAACTCATTTTATGTTTCATAACTCCTGTTCTCCAATATTGTTTGCAAAAATCAATTGGCACTTAATTAACCTTATACCATTGTCTCGTTCAATCAAAACTAAAACACCTTCAGACATTTGATTCCATCTGTTAACAACCCTGTTAAACAAAATAGCCAAAGCAACAACTGTTTTTTCATAACGAAATTTCTTGAGGACAGTTTCTGTCCCCAACTTCTTGTAAAGTGAGAATGAGAGAGAAGTCAGATTGTGGTGGGTTGACCCTGGGTGGGTGCCAGGTGCCCACCAAAGTTGCTCTATCACTGCCCTCCTCAGCTGGGCAGGGGAGAGAAAGCATAACAAAAGGCTCGTGGGTCGAGATAAGGACAGAGAAAGATCACTCAGCAATTACCATCACGGGCAAAACAGTCGACTTGGGGAAAAATTACTTTAATTTATTGCCAATCAAGTCAGAGTAGGATAATGAGAAATAAAACCAAATCTTAAAACTTCTTCCCCCCTCCTCTCCCTTCTTCCCAGGATCAACTGCACTCCCGATTTCTCTCCCTCCTCCCCCCGAGCGGCACAGGGGGACGCGGATGGGGGTTGTGGTCAGTCCATCACACGTTGTCTCTGCCGCTCCTTCCTCCTCAGGGGCAGGACTCCCCACACTCTGCCCTGCTCCAGTGTGGGGTCCCTCCCACGGGAGACAGTCCTCCATGAACTTCTCCAACGTGAGTCCTTCCCACGGGCTGCAGTTCTTCATGAACTGCTCCAGCCTGGGTCCCCCCACGGGTGCCGACCTTCAGGAACAGGCTGGTCCC
>NW_010553703.1:0-7136 GCF_000687285.1 Phaethon lepturus | reverse complement strand
GGGGCTGCCGGGGACCCTCTGCTCCGGCGCCTGGAGCCCCTCCTGCCCCTCCTGCTGCTCTGACCTGGGGGTCTGCAGGGCTGCTCCTCTCACATCTTCTCACTCCGCTCTCTGGCTGTAACTGCATGGGTTTTTTTTCCCTGGTTAACTAAGTTATCCCAGAGGTGCTGCCACCGTTGCTGGTGGGCTCAGCCTTGGCCAGCAGTGGGTCCATCTTGGAGCCAACTGGCATGGGCTCTATCTTCTGGCAACTTCTCACAGAAGCCACCCCTGCAGCCCCCCCCCCAACCTTGCCACACAAACCCAATACACAGAGTTATCCTGAGGCACAAAGGAGGTCACTGCTGTCTCTTGAAACTGCTCCAAAATAGTATGAGGAGATACTGGGCATCTGTGCTGGCCTTCACGCAGCCATGATCTCTCCAGAGGTAACAAACGCTTCCTCAACACTGCTGCAGAAAATGAATTCCCAATGAGCCATCTTACTCTGCACTGAGGAGCAAAACCAAACAACTCCAGCCACCAGATTCCATCTTTAAAACTGAAAAAGAAAAAAAAAGAAATCTGAAGTCCCACAGGAGAGCAGGAATAAGAATTCACAACCATGACAAGGGTACTGCAGCTCTCTCATTTACAGGACTTTGAATAACAAATTAAAAACATCTCTGCAACACAAGCAGGCAAACGTGATGCCAGCAAAGGATAATGAAAGATGCAGCACCTCAGGCATAATCCCAGCACACAAGAACTGGCAGCCATCTGACATCGTACTTATGTTTGTCTGCTGAGGCAGCTGATGGACAATTTTAGGTGTTTGGGGGGGTCATGACTGAGCTGCTGGGCTGGAGCCCACCTGCATGGCACACCTCACTCTTTTCCCTTTCCTGGTGGCCGGGGCTGCAGTCCCACCACGTACATCTGAAGATGAGGATGCACAGACCCTCTGCCCACCCAGTCAGAAACCACCTCTCACCCATGCATTAAGGATGCTGGGAGTACTGAGGACCACGTACTAAGCAATAAGCCTACTAACAGGGGCACATGGGACAGTATCTTTAAAAAGCACTATAGGATTGAAAGGCTTTCCCAAAAAAACACCGTCTGTCAGCTTCAGTCTATTAGTGCCACAGCTGAAACATGAGGAGGGCCTCAAAAATGATCAGAGGGATGGAAGACCTCTCCTGTGAAGAAAGAGTTGGGGTTGTTCAGCCTGGAGAAGAGAAGGCTCCAGGGAGACCTTATTGCAGCCTTCCAGTACTTCAAGGGGGCCTATAAAGATGAGGACAGACTTTTTAGCAGGACCTGTTGTGATAGGACAAGGGGTAATGGTTTTAAATGAAAAGAGTTTTTAGACTAGATCTAATGAAGAAACTTTTCACCATGAAGGTGGTGAAACACAAGAACGGATTGCCCAGAGAGACAGTAGATGCCTCATCCCTGGAAATATTCCAGGTCAGGTTGGACGGGGCTCCGAGCAACCTGATCTGGTTGAAGATGTCCCTGCTCATTGCATGGGGGTTGGACTAGATGACCTTAAAAGGTCCCTTCTAACCCAAAGATTCTATGATTCTATGGTTCTATAAATATGTCGTATTTTTGTAGGTCACAGAAAACTTGGGAGCATTAGAGGGTCCTTAGGACACCATCCCTAAAACGCAGCCTGCAAAAATATTCTCATTTTCCTTAATACACTGGAGAAAAAGATAAAAGTTTTATTGGTACTCAGGCATCAGACATAAGGTCAAGGGAAATGCATGGACAATATGCTATTATAGAGTTTATGGACATTTTTCCCAGTGACATTGGCCAGTATCAAACATAGGATGCTGACCTAGGTCTGGACCAGGTGTTATCCTGGAATGCAATTCCTATATAAAAAATTCCATATAAAACAGTGATGACAACCCATCACCGATAATCCCTCACAGGGGTTTGTTAATTATTTTCTGACAGACGAACTCAAGAGAGAGCAAAGACCATGGCAAGTTCTTCCCCAGCAGTGATTTATGGCCCCATATAACCCCAGATAGGCACCTGCAGTCAGAGGGACAACAGCTTTGCACTGATAACAAGCAGAACCTCCAGGCAACAAGTTTTCAGGGTTGCCATGAGCTAAAATGTAGACCAACTTCATCAGCTTTCAAAGGTGCTGGAATTTAGGGTGTTCTTTCTTGATGCCACTTTCTGACTAGGAGAAAAATGACACCTTTTCAGAGCAGACCTGGCACCTCATTCATGCCCAGAAATCCACTAAAATGAGAAAGACTTGGAACCACTCCTGTCCATGATGCTGCAGGATGGCAGCTCAAGAGGTGTGCTTACAACATATTTTCTAACCTTCTCTGGCTTTGGTTAATTAAAAGGAAAAAGCATTTTGCTAGTGACACTGAGCATCACATGGGCGTTTTATGCTCTTACAGCCAGAGATGTCTGGGGAGAAGAGCTTCAAGCCTGGCATGCCACACGGCATGAAAGTCCTGTGATACTTCCAGGCACCAGCAGCTTTTAACAGAGACCCAAGTCTTTGAATTTGGGGACGATCTGGTCCTGCTGTCTGCAAGACGATAAAGTCAAATGGTGAACTGCTTCCTCTGTTGCCAGAAAAACGTCTGAAGCGTAGACAAGAGTCTCTGAGTAGGAGGGGAGTCTATGTCTCCGGGGTGCAAAAGCCTGAGATACAACCTTGGCTATGTGTGATGGCTGATCTTAAAACATGCAGAGACGAGAGCACTGCTAAGACCTCTGAGAGTACTGAATTAAGATAATTAGTGGGACTAAAAGAGCAGCTGTAGATATGAAAATTAAATCACTTATCTTCCAGTCAACTCCAGGAGGGCACTTCATCCATAAAGCTACTGAGCCCAGGGCCTTGGACATTACAGGTCAGCTTGTCAAAAAGTCATGCAATCAGCTTTTTAAGAGAAGGGAGTTTTTTAAATTAAGGTTTTAGTCTTTTTATTTGCTTCCTCCTTAGACAGTGAGATTTATCTTTAAAGGAAGAACTTTAAACTTCTACTAAATTTTCCCTTTTATCTATAAATTCAGTTATGTGGGCTCAGGGAAGGTATTACAGGCTACATGAGTCAATGCAAGACCAGGTTGTGGCTGAGAGGCACAAACCGGTCCCTGGTTGCATGTTCCCACGGCTGCTCCTGGGTCAGGGCTGGGGATGCTGCTGCCACGTGGTGTGTCAGACCAGTTCATGGGTCTGACCAGGCATTAACCCCATCTTATTCATTTGCAGTATTAGGTTTTGGTGTGTTCCTCAACCTGACCCCGATGTATCGCACAGTGGCACAGAACTGCAGCTACTGACACCAACGCAGGGAGGAGAAGGGAGCACGAGGGTGGAAAGGGCAGGTCCAGCCCTCCCGGGGCAGCATGCTCTTACACCCGCTTAAGCACATGAAGGTAGACTCAGGCTATATTGGAGAAGAGGGTTATACTGAGGCTTTGGATGTAAAGGAAAACCCATACCGTTCTCCACATTAAACCAAGAAGCCAACTGAATGTGACCCCATTGCTTTTGCAATGAAAACTCATCGTTACATGAGCTTGAAACACAAAAGAAATACCAGAGGAAGGTTCACTAAGGACAAGCACCACAGAAGTGTGTTTGGCTGAGAGTTAAATGCATTGGCTGCCAGTGACTTTACTGTGTGTCTGTGTATAAATATTTTCGTGCTTTTATGTACAAAGTACGTGAGGGTACCTGGAGGCAATATTTTAAGTGGGGGGCACAAGGCGTGCTCAAAAGCCAGACCTGAAAATAGGATTTAATTGTATTTTTCAACTCATTTGATTATCTCATCATCAGAGGTTGAGATTGGGGTAGGTTTGGAGTAACTGATCTAAACCTTTTCTTCAGTGCAGTTCTGTATTTTAAGGACATATTAAGGAAGAACAATCATTAGCCAAGGTTTAGGTAATGCATAACATCTGATTCTTTACTGAGCCGAAATACGCCTTAAATAACAGTGATTAAGATGTCCTTTCCAAGTCTTGCTTTTTCTCATCCACAAAATGAGTGTAAAAATACATATCTGTCTCACCTCTCAGGGAAGATACACCTTAACATTTCTTACATGATTTTACCTTTTGGACAATGTCTAGGTCACTATTTATATTATTATTTCTCATCTGATTCTTCCTTATTATTGTAGAGTTATCATACTCTGCTTGGATGCATATTTGGTTGTCTCCCTTTTCAAGGGTATACAGATGATTACAAGTTTATTTTCACAAAATATATGGCATGGTTATCTCTGCTAAATACCAAAACAGTATTCAATCAGGAGAATTAAGCTTATGAAAGAGATGTTAAGCCAATGTCAAAGATCTTTTAGGAAGACAGAACCTCTACGCAATAACAACACGGTTGGATTAACTTTACAACAAAAGGAAATTAGACTGGATTTCTACAGAGTCAGTTTTGTTATTCTAGCTAACAATATGATTAACATTGAATGAATGGTAAAGGCCTCATTCATGCTTCGCTTAGCCCAAATTAATGTGACTGATTACCCAGCCTCCCTGTTCTGGCAGAAATTCCTGCACCTTCTAGGCTCGTTTATCCAGAGAGTCTCACTTTTAAGGGGGTTGACCCCAGCCAGAAGGAAACAGTAGCTGAAGCTTCTGAAACTTTTGCAGTTCATTGCCTTTTCCTCTGGACAAGCAGCTCCAACTTCATGTTTAAAGGGGTAAAAGTCTATGGCCCCAGCTAATGTAGAAGATCCAGCTGGGCTCCCTCACAGGCATGCAGGTGTTTGACATACAATTACAGTAACTTCAGGAATCGTTCCTTCCTCAGGGTGCTTCATTTTTTTCTTAAATTATTCCCATGCTCCACATTGCCAATTATCAGACCATCCTAGGCAGAAGCTAGAGCTAGGCTTGGGATTAGCTGCTCACCCTCCTTGAGGAGCTTCCCTGACTCCCCAGGGAGCCATGAATTAAGCTGCTGATGAACAACCCCTTTCTGCCAAGCACCTGAGGAACCCGAGAAGACCATATGGGCTGTGAAAATGACAATATGCACATCAAGCGCTGTTTGTGCTTGCTGTGAGAAAACAAGTCGGCACTGACTGACATCAATGTCAGCATGATGAAGGCTGCAACAAAAAATGTGAGCTGTAGATTTATCCTAAGAGGCAGGAAACCAGCCAGGAGCAGGTAACTCCCACCGCTCCTGCTCCCCTGCCCCATAGCACCAGTAATGCTCTCTCACTGGAGCAACCCACTGCCAAAATGTAATGAACATGGAGAGAGCTGACTTTTCCTTCTCCTCATCCTCACCTAGGTATAATACAGACAAAAGCTAGAGGCAGTGGAAACAGTCTGTGTGTACATGCAGAAGCAAGTAAGCAGCTTTCCATGGTGCTCCTGCCTGGGGTAGGCAGGTGTCTTTCCACAGAACCAAGACAAGCATCTTTCCTCCACTTACGGCAATTGGTTGTGGTGCAACAGAAAAAGCCAGCCCTTCACCACCGATCCTCCCCAACAGGAGCTCACATATGCCTTACATTATCCCTCAAAACCCTTCCACATTCAGCCGGAGGAGCCTGCCTTTCATAAGTGCACAGGAGGCACCCACAAGGCTGAGGGCCTCCTGTGGTTTCAAGATCTGGTAACACTTGAATGCAACTCCCAGTTCCCACCAAAAAAAAATCTTCAGATGGATTTCTGGAACCAGACTTACTGGTAAACTGACTCTTGGCTTCATCCTCACACATTCATGGCTGAATGGATGGTAAGCCACTAAGGACATAGCTACACTGCGGCCAAGGTGCTCGCCACGGTATTGGCACTGACCAGTGGAGATCTTCTCAACCGCCCTTCAACTTCTGTCTTTTCAACCCCCAGAAAACTGACCATACTCTCTTAAATGACACTGATTCTTCAGATGAACCAAGTGCAGATCAGCGCTGGGCACTTTGGCCTTATGCGTTTAAATGAAAGCCAGTGCGTAAATAAGGGGAGTAGCAGCCCTGCCATGCTAGGGGCAAAGCAAAGGAAGCAGCTGAGCCAAGCATGAGCTGGAGGGCACGAAATGGGAACAAACTCACACTAGCTGCAGCTTAGAATTATAGAATAGTTTGGGTTGGAAGGGACCTTTAAAGGTCATCTAGTCCAACCCCCCTGCAGTGAGCAGGGACATCTTCAACTAGATCAGGTTGCTCAGAGCCCCATCCAACCTGACCTGGAATGTTTCCAGGGATGGGGCATCTACCACCTCTCTGGGCAACCTGTGCCAGTGTTTCACCATCCTCATGGTGAAAAATTTCTACCTTGGATCTAGTCTAAATCTGCCCTCTTTTAGTTTAAAACTGTTACCCCTTGTCCTATCGCTACAGGCCCTGCTAAGAAGTCTGTCCCCATCTTTCTTATAAGCTCCCTTGAAGCACTGAAAGGCTGCAAGAAGGTCTTCCCAGAGCCTTCTCTTCTCCAGGCTGAACAACCCCAGCTCTCTCAGCCTGTCTTCATAGGAGAGGTGTTCCATCCCACTGATCATTTTTGTGGCACTCCTCTGGACCTGCTTCAACAGGTCCATGTGTTTCCTGTGCTGAGGGCTCCAGAGCTGGACGCAGGACTCCAGGTGAGGTCTCACCAGAGTGGAGTAGAAGGGCAGAATCACCTCCCTCGACCTGCTGGCCACACTTCTTTTGATGGAGCCCAGGGTGCAGTTGGCATTCTGGGCTGCAAGCACACATTGCCAGGTTTCTTACCTGTTTTCTGCTATTGCCCAGCAAGGTACTGGGAGTGGTGTACTAGAGATAGCTCTCAGGAGCTGGAGGAAGCCAGGGGGATGCGGGAAGAGGAGGACTGAAGAAGGCTCTGATGGTCTGTGGGTGGGAGAGGAAGAGAGGAGGACACTCAGATATCCAGAGTGAACACTGAACACAGCTAGGGAAGTCCCAATATTGTCAAGTTATTTCTATTTTTAAAAGCACACAGAGAAACTGAATGCTCTATATATTACAGGGAGGTTTATCCAAGCCAGAAGGACCTGGACAAGCTCAAGGAATAGGCCCATGTGAACCTCATGACGTTCAACAAGGCCAAGTGCAGGGTCCTGCACCTGGGTTGGGGCCACCTCCAGTATCAATGGCTGGAGGATGAAGGGATTGAGAGCAGCC
>NW_010553702.1:0-4848 GCF_000687285.1 Phaethon lepturus | reverse complement strand
AACCTAGTGATTCTGTGATTCTGTAATATTTTGTATACAGTTGAACAGAATTGATTCAGGGAGGGGAAATCACACAGATGCTCCCTTCACAGCTGTGGAGTCGTGCATTTACATATTAAATGGTACCAAGAGGGGGAAAACAGAACTGAAATGTCATCTTCGTGTATTGTGGGACTGCAGCAGTCATTTGTTAGCCCGACCCAGGGATGGGGATGGGTGGTGTCTAATACTGACTAAATACATATATATATTCAAGTAAACACTGCAGTAACAAACACAGTTAATTTTACCGCATGACACAGAAGCTGTTTTGTGTCACAGTTGACTGTGATGTGTGGAGGATTGTTTAAGCATTAGTGCACTTCAGGGAAAAGGGAGTTGCAGCAAGGGACTTCGGCTGCGGGCCAGATCCCTGCCAGGGCAGACAACAAATGTTGTATCTGCAGTAGGAGATGTGTTTGTAGGACACGACTACACGTGTGACATGGGATTTAGGAAGGGAAGGTCTCCAGAATACACAGCCAGCAGGAAGGAGCATTAAGGAGCTGAGATGACTTTTCTATGAGTCTAGAAATGAACATGCTTTTCCAAGAGAAGGGTTGAGGTACAGCCTTGAAAAATAACTTTATCCTTTCTTCAGAAGTGAACAAGCTGCATATTGGGAGTTCTCTTCTAGGACACAAACATGTCAGTCTCTGAAGGCAAGAGCCACACACCAAGAGCAGCATCAATAAAAATAAAAGCTGTATCTGGAAGAGAAGGTAAAGCAGTCACACTAGATTAGTAGTATTGCAGGTTTGACACACAGCTTCTATTTGAGATGGACAAAAATGGTATCAGTGGGTTCCAGTAAAAAGATCTTGGGTAGAAGGAACAAATATTTTATGAAAAAAATACAAGCATATGTGATATGCTGCTGGGTCCAAAATTCCAAGTGCTGAGAGGACGGTTTGCTGAAAGGTGGTTGAGAAGAAATACTGACATACCATAAATTCAGAGATGCAGCTGCATGAAGGTACTTTATGTACCTCAGTGTTTCAAGTTTTGAAAGGTTTGTTAATCCTACTATTTACAGTAATGTTTTTAAAGGTACTTGGCTGTTCAGTCACAAAACTGGGCCAGATTGTATGTGTGTGTGCTTGATTCCTGAAATCTGTGTGAGCTTGGCATCTAAAAATGTATAAATATTTTATAAAAAGTAGTAAAAACAGTAGTTCCCTGTCTACAGAACAGGCAGTTTGCTCGAAGAGCATCTCCATCACACAGGATTTGTTAAGGACAAATATTTGTGGGGTGTTTGGGCTGCTGCAACAGTGTCTGTTGGGCTTTTGGGGCTTCATGTTCTTGTTGCTGCCTGGGGTTAAATTTTTAACCAAGTAGGGGATGGGTCAGGCAGTACCAAGTAATGCCCCTGGATAGTGCCTTGTAATTCAGGCTGATGCTGCGCCTGTTCCTGGTGCTGGCCCCGATTTCTCTCAGAGGATTTTTGCTGGTTACAGCAGTCCCGTGTCAGCAGCACATCTTTCTGTGGGGTCTTCCTTGGCACGGGTCTGCAAGGGAGTTCAAAGGCTTGTGTGCCGTTGCCTGTGAGTTGAAACATCACAGGAGGAAACGAGTTCATTGGAAAATATCTTTTCATGCTAAGAATATAATTTTTTTTGTGGTTACTGAACTTTCTTCCATAAAGCATGTGAAAAGAGAAGACTGTCAGAACCCATTCAGCTTTGAGGCAGAATGCATGGCGTTTGAAAAGCGAGCTCTGGGGCTGCTGGCTTCATGGGAAGCATCTACGCAGAAAACGTGTGAAGAGACCGTGCAATGTACAAAAAGATGGGAATTCAAACCTGAAAAAGCCTGGAAGCTTCAAATAAATGTAATTTCTACAGCTAAGGAAGGATGACTTGGAACAGTCAGAGCAGTTGTATGGTCACTTAAGCAAAAAGAAGGATTATGGGTTAGACAAGAGTTGCTCTGGGACACCTTTCCTCTCCCTAAACTGCATCCTCATTTTCTGCAAAATGTTAGAAGTGCAGAGAAAACAATTCTGGTTGCTAAGATGGGGCAAAAATTATCACAAATACTTACACTGGTTCTGATGTTAGCCAGCCAGCACAGGGTGCCAGCAGAAAGTCTGGTGAGATAGTCCTGGGCCTGTCTCTCTGATCTGGGTGCAGTAGGACATCACTTATAGTTTCCACTAAGCCAAAATATTAGGACAGTGCAAAGATGTGCAGATGACCCTGGGCAAGCGGTAGATATACGTGCACAAATATACATTTGTTCCTTCAGCAAAAGCAGCATTTTGAATTGGGAAGAAGAAAAGAGAAAATTAATCCTTATCTACCTGGTAGAGAACTCTCCCTGGCGCTTGCAATGACTCGGGCAGCCAGGGCCTGGTCTCTGTCTCTGGTGTGAGTGGCTGAAGTCTGCTCTTCCCCACAAAAATACCACAAAAAATACCAACTGAAATTGGTTGTGCCCACGCCGCTGGTTGGGAATGACCTCTGCTGTGCCCAGCCTGCCTGCCACCGCCTGGGAGAGCGTGGCTTGGCATGGGATGGGGGCATTGCTGGGCATTGCCAGAGCCTATGCTCCGTCCCTGCACAGTTTAGGGGGAAAGATGCAGTCCATCAGCCCAGATTCCCTAACTTTTGCAGAAGAAAAATCTAACTTCATGCTGTGGGGACATTTTTGTAACTGTCAGCTTATAACTAACTGGAGCCATCCAGACAGCATCTCATGTAAGTGCAGAGGAGCTCCTGGAGAGCAGTTCGTGCCACCTCCGCTGACTGCCCGGTTTGGATGCGAAGTGTTGCTCTGAGGAGCTGTCGCTGCCCGGGCAGGGAGACCCCAGGCCGGGCTGGGGTGGTTGCAGGAAGGGCCGCAGCCAGCATACGGGTTGTGCCAAAGGAAGGAGCTCTCGCTCTCGCAGGGGCTGCAGATAAGTGCTGACCAAGGGGGTTCCTGTTGGTCAGCGGTTTGGCTATCCAGCCCTTGTGCCGGCAGAGGGGAAGGGCTGGAGCGAGGCAGGGGCAGGGCGGCTGTGGGGCTGCAGGACGGGTGGCAGCGCTGGTGTGCAGCAGGAGACTCGCCTCCAAACTGAGGCTGAAGGGAGCTGGACCCAGTCTTGCGTTCCTGTAGCATCTCGAGTTGCTCTTTCTACTTGTGGAGAGAATCTTGAACTCAGGCTGCAGAAGTTACATGCATGATTTATAGGAGCATTTGCTTGCATCGCTCTTGGCAAGAAGAGGGAGAGAATGTGACTGGACACTTTATCCTGGAGGAATGGACTCCGGCTTGGAAGAGGTTGGCAAAGATGGCTTGGAATGTAACAAAATACACAAAAATTGCGATAGGTGGATGGGAAAAGGATGTCTCTAGGAGGGGAACAAAGACTTGTTCACAAGTGATCAGCCATGCTTTATATAAACATCACCAGGACAAGACTAAAAACCAAATACTCATAGGGGTAGTGCATCTATTACCAGGTAATCACTTGATAACCCTCAAGTAGCTTTCATGCAGAAAGCATTGTGGGCAAGGAAAACAGTCCCTCATGGTGACCAGAATAATGACAGGCTTTCTCTGGAAAGAGAAGTTCCCCAGACTGGAGAGAGTTTTAAGTCATAAGAGACCTTTAGGGAAGGAGTTGAAAGTGTGTAACACAGCCAGAGGCAGCATGGGGATTATTTAAGATGACTGCTGTCTCTGTTGTGCTTCCCAGGCTCACCCCTGGTACTGGACTGGCAGTACCTCCTCCTGGAGGTCTTGCTGCAGAGGAGTTAACGACTGAGTAGCCACTTGGTTCAGAAAAATCCCCAGGAGCACCAGGCTCCAAAGTGCATGGGTCCTACTCACTGGACCTGCTAGCACCATGCCAAAATGCAGCTCCATCACTGTCTGTCATCTCAGCAGCCCATTTTGTATCGCACCATGCCAAAATGCAGCTCCATCACTGTCCGTCATCTAAGCAGCCCATTTTGTATGTGTTAATACTGCTTTTTGGTACTTACAATGATGTGCAAAATTGCTTATACTTCCTAAATAAACAGCTGTAGTGAGCAGAGCAGTACTTTGCTCCCCTGCATACATGTGGCTCATTTTGCTCGCAGCTTGAGACTATCCACAGCTGCCTTCTTTCTGATTCACAGAGTGACTGTAGCCCTCTTTTTTTTTTTTTTTTTTTGCTTCTCCTGAGCATCATGTACAGCACTCTTCACACCTGAATCAAGAACCTGAGGCTTAACTTACCTTCCAGCTGTGCCCGGGAGCAGCACACCTGAGCCGCCACCTCTGCTGTCGCAGACAGGCTGCCTGCCTTGGGGCTCAGAGCAATGCTGCTCGCAGGGTTGCCCCGTCCCTCGTGCTCAAGCTGCTCCAAGCCAGAGGACCATCATGGTGCCCTGTAAAAGTGCTGCCTTGAAGCAGTGCCACCATGCGTCCCCTCATCGCTTCTGCACAGAAATCACGCACAAAAGCAGGGCAAGAATGACTCCAACCTCTTTGTGTGCCCCATCTCAACACCTTTGCAAGGAAACCTCATCCCCAAGGGTGACCTTTGCACCATTTAAAGGCAAAATTAAGCTGGTTCGACAAGGTGGCTGCAACAGACCCGCTCAGGCCCTGAACAGCCTCACCCAGCCCCTGAGGGCTCCTCAAGGCTCACGGTGGGAGCTCACCACTGACACGGGTGAGGAAAATACTGTCTGAGGGACTACAGGCTTTTCCCGGACTCCGACTGACCCCTAGCTCCCGCCATGACAGGAACTCCCCGGGTCTGAGGAGACGCTCGGCCCTGAAATACAAAGGGGCCTCTCAGGCTCCTCCTCCTCCTCCTCCGGGGTCCCC
>NW_010553701.1:0-10698 GCF_000687285.1 Phaethon lepturus | reverse complement strand
GCGAATCCGGCTCCAAGTCTGCTGGGGCAGCGCAAGAGGCCGGGGGAGCCTGGTCTGAAACTACAGCGGTTGTGAGGAAGGTTTGTCTCATAGCAACAACAGCTACTTTCTGTCTTCTGTGACATCTGGAAGGTGGATAATTTAATTTAATAATGAAAGGATTCGCTTTATCAATTATGCAGAGATTTCTCTGTTCAGAATGCATCAGCACTCCTTAAGGAACAAGTACATTTGTGATTTATTTCGTTGTAATTTTTTGTCTTTGCTTGTTAAAAATGCATGTGCTGGTACATGTAGTTCTCCAGTGAAATCCCTGTCCCAGATTCTAGCAGGCAGAATAGCCTCCAGCCGCCTCGGGCAGGAGCGGCGCAGGGGGTATGCCCTGTGGTCCGACGTGACGGAAATCAACACTCTCCACAAAAAAGTAAAACCAGGCAAGGGGGGGGCAGCTCCCGTTGGCAGGAGCTCGTGGCAAACGTCACGGCGTTGGAGGTCCTGCAGCGTTCCCGAGTGATGAACGGCCTGTGGATGTATATTAAGCAACTTGCAAAATTACCGGCTTGCTGTTTCTGTGATGCGAACCTGCAGAAAACAGTCCTCCAGAGAGATAGCTGAGATTTAGTGCTCGGCTCAACGTGTATGAGACCCGGCAGATACTCTGTGGCATTCAGTTGAAGCTGGCCTCAGCATAAAGATAGCGATTTTGGCTTACAGAATGTTTTGACTGGGGAATGCCGTGATTTTTTAAATAGAAACATTTGAGCATTTCCAAATTGAAACCTTTCAATCCCACCAGAAATTAAGAAATCGGTTGTAAAAAGGTAAATGTGTGTAAAATGATGCGTGTGTAAAATGAATAAATACATACCTGTATGTATCTATGCGTGTGTGCACGCAGAGAAAAAGCATCTATAAGGGGATATAAGAACCAGAACAGACTTAATTTTAAATCTGCTATGTTCAAGCAGGTAAGTGTCTGATCCTTCCTTCACCTCTCCTAGTTGATAGTGAGTAAGCTCTTAGAAAGACAAGTCTTCACCACACAGGACCAGAATCGTTGACTGCAAGGCTTCCTTGTCCTCTGTGGTTGCCATGGATGCCAAAGGGGTATGAGATGCATGAGAGTTAGAAAGAATGCGCTTCACCTGTGGGGTGTCTTTGTGATAGTACAACAAATCCTGGTATAACTAATCCTGATAAAACAAACACGATACTGGAGTTGTAGAAATGATTCTGCATTTTACTTAGAAATAATGATAATTATAAACGTTTATCAAATACGCTGCAAAACTGCCAAGAGACAAAAGCTGCAAAATGGCACTTCAGTTGTAAAGATAGGGTTTTATTTTATTTCACAAAGCTTTTTACCTTTATGCTAGTGCCTGATTCCTGCAGGCATTGTCAAGATAGCATCAAAACGTCTTTCTGAATACGACCCGAGAAAGAAGTGGCCGTCAGACTTCTGTACCTTCTTAAAAATATCTGCGTGGAAGTGCTTTAAAAAGAGAATGCGTAGCATAAGTTGTGTGGGAGGAGCTAACGTGTATTTCTTTTAGAAACTAGGTTTTCTTTTAGATACAGGAATACAAAGCGTGTGGGCAAAAGAGTGTGGAAGGAGCCGGGTAGAGCAGTAGCCTTTCAAAAAGCACTTTGGGCCCAGGCTGTGGAGAGTGAGATGGCAGACGTTCAGAAACAGCCCAGTGGATCTCTCTCTATTTTCACTGAAGTAAAAATGAATCATAACCCTTCTGCAACTGTGAATGCTCTTGTTCACGCTAAAATAATGCAGACATGAGATACAGGAACCTGTAAAGATGAACTGAAGACCACTGTTAAGCATTGCTCAGATTGCTTCCTCATCCTACTGCTTTAGAATTAAATTGCATTGTAAGGCTTAAAACCAGAAAGCTGAACTGTAGGTAACAGTGGGAGTGGACGATGAAACACTTTTTCACAGGATGTACCAGTATAGTCTGGTTTGCTGGTAGATTCCTATTTATTGCCGTGGATGTGTCATAAGAAGCAAAAACGGGTATTTAATAATGATACCAAGGACAAGATAAGGGTCACATTCTGTTCTCATTAGTAGTAATTTATGCTGAAAGTAATTCCAGTAATAATCAATTTTACCTGGGTATACATAAAGCCAGAAAGGCATTCTTCCCTCTTTTGGGCTAACTGGTTTTATTCCCAGTGTTTTTCTGTTGGGCCGCTTGACTCTGGAGCGAGGCTGGCAGAGCTCGGGGCGGGCGGCAGCTCTGATCCCGGCAGGATGCTGGCTGTGGGCTTCAGTGCCCTGCGCATTGCTGAGGAGCTGAAGGGCCGCACCCAGATCTGGGTCACTAGCCCCTTTCCGGCTCTGGCTGCGGAGGGACGGTCGCCGTCAGTGGCCCCTCCAGCATGAGCGCAGACGTCTTCCTGGGGCTGTGGCACTTTGGGCCAGCCAAGGTAGCGCTAGTTCCCCTCAGCACGTAGCGGTGAATTTTCAGTTCAGCAGCTGAGGTCTCTCCTCGGGCTTTATTCCTGCCTTCCCCTACCATGTAATTCCAGGATTTGACTGAATTTTTAATAAACTCTGCTTAGTAAGTTCTGTAGTGTCATGTAAATGCTGCTTACTTTTTTTCAGTAATTTTGTTAAACTTTGAACATTTTGCGTTGATGACGAAGGGGTTCGTTTCACACACGTCTACTTCGTCAAAGCTTGCAGTTGATAGTCTGGTTTCCTCACAACTGGGTCGCTGCGCTGAGGGAGCTTAAGCCGTGATTTGAAAGCTGCTCCCTGCAAGGGCGGTGGTTACTGTCACAGTCACGGGTGCGTGGCATTACGATGCACGGTTTGCAAAGAGACAAATGGAGTCTCTACTTGTAGAAATAGGTGAAGGCGTCTGTAATTGAACAATATTTCTACTGGAATTTTGTTCTAGTGGAAAATGACGTAGTTTACTGGCCTCCTAGTTAGTGACTGGGAAGTGGCATAGAAGGGTTGGTGTATCCTTTGCACTTCTGAAAGTAAATACTGATTTCTCAACAGAAAACAGACTTTTGGAAAGAGCCACTAAATCTGTGGTCATTGGAAAATTTCTCATTCTCCAGAACTGGAGCATTCATTCCAGCGAGTGAGGATTACTCATTCTCCCCCCAGGTGCCTCAGACATATCCTTCCGTCTTCTTGACGTTCAGCCTGACAAATCTGCAGTGTTTTATTAAGTAGAACGTAACCTTGCACTGAAGTAATCAGTTCTTATTTAACTTTCTTTTTTCTAAATCTTTAGATGTCTTTCTGTATAATCTAAGTGCTGTTTCAGATGGTCCTTCAGACTCTGAGCTTGATTAACGGCAAGAAATGCAGACACTCTTAACTGACCCTGCAAAGGACTTTCAGTGTTGATTGCAGAAACTAGACAGGGGACTGGAAACAGAGCTGTAGGGCTTGTATCCAAGAGAAACACCATTCTAAATGTGTGTTACCAAAATTGTCAGGTATCCAGGCTCTATCTGTTGCAGTATCCAAGATGCTAACCTTGTGCCTCTGCCCATGCTGCTTAGAACAGTAGGCTTTGCCCACTTGATCTTACCCAGAGCTGGATTGCTGCTCTGTCCTCTCGTGGCCTTAGTAAGCACCCGGGATGGAAGACAAGTGGACAAGAGCTTCCTCAAGCTGAGAAAACAGTTATTCACACATCTTTCCTGGAGGCGTGATCCTAATTACTTAGTACTAGAGAAAATGTAAGTGCCAACACGTAACTGTGCTTTAAAAAAAGCTCCCTCATCATTGCCTTTGAAACAAAGGCTGCTGGTGCTTACCCTTAGGGGGGCTACTAGCTAGAGAGGTGCCTGCTAGTGCTGGCTGTCTTCTTGTGGACTGGCTGCAATGAAACGTCGAGTGTAGACTATTCTAATAAAGTGTGTGTGTCCTGTAGCTGAGTCACAGTCACTTGGGACTTCACTTTTTATATTAAAGTGTATAATGATAAAACGCTTCTTTTACTCTTTAAAGTCATAAATACCAGGTTTCTAAAATACTGCAAGGAAAAGTCTACAACAGTAAAATAAGTTAACAGACTAAGCAGAACTGGCTCATTTATAATGGAATCTATCTTCAAAAATCAGCATTAGATAATGGTCATTCTTTCTCTTTTCAGCGATCAGGTGGGGCCTTAGCTATCCCTCTGTGTGCATTTCAAGGAACTGTATCTCTTCAGGCGCCCACGGGAAAAACGCTCTCTTTGTCTACATACGAGGTAAGCACTGAAGGGCAAAAAATAACACCCACGTCAAAGAAAATTGAAGTATATCGATCTAAAAGTGTTGGTCACGAGCCAAACCCGGAGGAGTCTCCTAATACGTTTGCTGACACAAGTGTTAAAATTCATTTAGAGGTACTTGAAATTTGTGACAATGAAGAGGCCCTGGATACTGTGTCAATCATCAGTAATATCAGCCAGTCCTCCACACAGGTAAGGTCTCCATCCTTACGTTATTCACGGAAAGAAAACAGGTTTGTCTCATGTGATTTAGGGGAAACTGCCTCCTACTCCCTCTTCATACCATCAAACAATCCTGACAGCGATATCAACATATCAATTCCAGACACTGTCGAAGCTCATCGGCAGAACAGTAAAAAGCAGCATATGGAAAGAGATGGTTATCAGGAAGAAATACAAATGTTGAACAAAGCGTACAGAAAACGGGAAGGAGATGGAAACAGCAATTAAAAGGCATTTAATCTAGACATTTGAACTGATTTGACAGACATTGCTCTTCTTGACTCGAGTTACCCTAGCAAATACAATGTCAACTGTTTTTTCCTAATTTGTAAGTTAATTTTGAGTACACTGTTAAATAGATTAAAACTTTTACTGATATATGGATGGGATAACAAGTATTTAAATGCTTTACAGCTTTGCATAGTGAATTTCAAGTTATTTATATGTCTGTTTTATTTGAGGAACACATGTCTAAAAGGAATCCTAAATAGAGTCTTAAAAGCCAGCTTTGGTTGCTTGTCAGCACCGGGTGTCTGTCTGTGGGAACGTGCGGGAAATGAGGGAGCAGCTCCACAGGTGTGAGGTTATAACAGTTTTGGCTGCCTTGCAGTTGTGCTCTTACTGATGTGCCAGACTTGAAACATTTAGCTGAAGAACTGTAGCCCAAACCTAAGACTAGCTCATTTAGTTGACTAAGTAGAGGATTAAAAGATGTGTATATGGTTTAATTTTCTACTGCTCTATACATGATTCATATGTAATACCTTTGTAAGTGGCCATTGTATAGACCTTTGAATATGGGTGGCTGAAATGTAAGCATGCACATTTTGTAAATACGACGTTGTGAAATTTATAAGTGTTCTCACGGTTGACTTTTCTTTGATCAAATGTGACAAATGTTGGCTAATTTTATGCCAGTTACTCTGAAGAGTCCCTTTTTTTTGCCTCCAAGAAGTTTCCCAACCTTACAGAATATTTGTAACTCAATCCAGATAAAGGCAGCATTTGAAATGTTTGAAGAGCTAGGACGTCAAAATTAATTCGAATAATTCTTCATGTCTGAGTTGTCCCTAAGCAAGGAATAGTTTTACAATGTCATCTTTCTCCTCGAGGCCCATGTGAAACTAATACTTTTCTCAACACAGCCATGAGAGCTGGTGTAGCTTGCAGATAGTTGCAGGAGTCCCACTGCTCACAGCAAGAACACTACTGTGTTCTCTGCCATGTATATTCTGTCAGTAAACCTGTCATCACCCCTCTTTGAACGGATCCTCATGCTTTAGATCTGAGTCAGGAGCTGAGGGTTACAACTGATTTGTGACTCCTTAGGAGAGGGGAAAGGAGCTATTCAAGGTGGACAAACTTAGAGAATGAGCTTAGACATCGACCTCAAGAGTGATCGGGCTACCTAAATTGGGTCCCAACCTGTATCACTCTCAAGAGGAGCCCGTCTCTCTACTGACTTACAAGAAACCTAGAACTAAGTCTAAAGCCAACCCAAAACCAGTGAATAGTCTAATTTATCTCAAATTCAGACAAGTCAAGACAGAAACAGTGAATGGAGTCCTCAAGTCTTACATTGTATGCTGCATATGCTCGAAATGCTACTGCATTTTGACTGAGCGCTCTTTTTCTGAGGTTTTGTCATTCATTTCAATTAAACAGAGGTAACTATACTCTAAGGACTTTCAGCAGTTTGATTAAAAATTATACTGCATCTTTAAGGAACAGATGTAATTTCCAGTGGTACGCGTGACAACATAATCATTTAGGTGTCTGCAGTGACCCTATTTTCCATTCAGTGGGAACACGCAAGGGAAGATAAGCACAACCCTCTTCAAGATCCCTTTACAGGTTATGAACAGGCAAAGCAAAAGGGCCAAATACTGTCTATGTGTGCTCAGCATTTGATATGGAGGCACGAAAACAAGCAGGCGACTTGCCTTCTCACTTCACCAACATAAATCAGGCATGCCATCGCCATCAGTGGGCTGTGCTGGTGTGACAGTGATGTAGCGCTGAAGAAAATCAGGGTCGAAGACTGCAGGTTGCTGTGATAGAGATGGATCACTATGCCAGTGTGCTTTCCGTGTGCTGCCTTTCCAAGGTGAAAACAAGGGCTCTTGTAAGACTGCCTCGAGGCTCCTAGTTCCACTAAGATGCTATGTTATATTTCAGGTTTAACAAGAAACTACAGTAGAAGGGACAATCAGGGGTAAGTCTATTGAATAAATCTATATCCATGATCTATGTACAGCAGAGAGATGCGTTCTGCTGTCTCTGAATATGAAGCTTTTCTTTTGTGTTCTGCAGAAGGAACGCAGAAGGTATCTTTATAGCAACAGACACACTCAGTCCAGAAAAAGGTAGCAAAGTTGTGATGGAGGATGCAGTCCATCACACCTTTGGTTTGGTCAGGTGTTCTATTTTCCCTGGAAGACATTTGGACTATGTTAACAAGATTACGTGCTGATGTGTTAATCTCCGATGGGTATATTTACAAAAGGTTAAAATACGGAGGCATTAAAATTCTGCATAGCTGTGACCCAGAGCTTGACTTAATTGTAGAGCATTGTCTTGCTGCTGTAATAAAACATGTATTTTCTTTAATGAATCTGTAAATTTGATAATGTACAAGTGTCTGATTGTTCTATTTTTTGTTCTAAATGACTCACATCATTAAACAATTTGAAGTGTCTGAAAACCTAAGTTGTAATTACTGAGTGGATATCAGTTCCCTGCACAAAGCACCAGAAAACTTGCTATTTGAGAAAATTTGTTCCTGGTTTGTTTATTCATGTAAGTGTTAAGATGTTTTAATGTACCAATTTATGAAATGTATTTGGGCATAATTTTTAAATCAATTCTTTTATAATAGTTTTTAAAGAAAAGATTTTTCTTCCTTCTCTGTTGTTTTTCCCCTGTCTGACCTTTTAATGTATTTCAGCGGCAGCTTGACATTTGAGGGCAAAGTGTTTGTCTGTGGCCCTTTGAAGGTGACTTGAAAGGGACCCCATCCTGTTCAGACACCACAGCAACCCACTGAAAAAAATCCCTTGGAAAATGTGACCTGAATCAGCATCTGGGCTTCCCCTGCTCTTAGGACGTGGGTTGTTGAATAACACCAAGATTAGAAAACAAGACACTGGGAAATAATTTTTCAGATAATCTTTGGTAAGCAGTATATCCAGTGGGTCAGAGTTTCCTTTCAGTGGCACTCACATACACTGAGAATAATATTACATTAACAGAGTTGCAAGAAAGAGAAATCTGTAATACGCAGGGCCAGGCCCAAGAATCCCAAATGCTTTTTGAAATAAAATACATAGCTAGGTGCTGAAATGTAAATTTTCTATACTAATCTTGATAGAATTTGTATCTTACAATATCATACTATTTCAAAATACAGTAATTTCCTAAAAATAGTAAATGTTACCTATACATTATTTTACCTTTATATGTTTGGGGGTGATGCATAGATTCTGGAACATGATTTCACATCGCAGTATGTATCATTATAATGATTTTCAAGATGAGGGTTTGAGTGTTATGTTCTTCTCTCTTAATGAATTTTGCAGATTTAGATGTCTCGGAGCAGAATAAATTCTGCTTTTCTAGACTCAACCAACAGCTGCTACAAGAATTACAATACCCATATCTGTATACTCCTGTATGTTGTACACTCTATGTTTTAGAAAACAAACTAATTTTAAAGACCTTCAGTCCTTGCACAAGTAATTTTTCCTCACAGAGACAGTCCTACTGACTGCAGGACTGCTAGTGTGCAGGAGCAAGATTTTACTCAGTGGATTGAGAGCTGTAACGCGGGATCCTCTTTTATTGTGTCTCCTCCTCAGTGTTCACCTGACAAGCTTCATGTTTCCTCAAGGGGAATTTGACTTGAAGGAATCTCACTTCAAAGTGAAAGGAGAAAACTATCTTCTGTCCTCTTTGAGAGCGTGCCGCTGCGTAGAGCCCATTATGTGCAGGTGCATTACTTACATCCTGAGAGTGTGCTACTGAAGTGGATGAAAACTGAATCTGAACAGTGGTTAAAAGGAGTTGAAAAGGCCCAGTAATATGCAAACCACTGAGATAATTTCAAGAAATACATCTTTTCATACATACTAGAAAATGATCTTTACGTGAATAGATGCACGTTTATTTCCAACATTTAAATCTACAAATCTACTAAAGATATTTGAATTTGTAATGTTTTCTTTAGAATGTGTGTTTTTTTCACAGTGTTAAAAAGACATGGCTGAACTGCAGTAGCTACATGCATGCATATGGAAATTTCCTCTTGCACTGAAATCCCTTTTATCTCAAATGTGTGCACTGCTTAGTTGTCTAAATACCCCATCGTGGAGAGATACTTGATGGAACGGAATAAATCTGTTAAGTCATCCGAGTGATTGAAGGTAACCCCAGAACATGTTTCTTCAATAATTTTAAGGAGATACAACAGGCAAAAACAGTTTTCCGAAAGCTTGCTTGGGCATGCGGAACCTAGCAGAGACGCAACGGTGTGTCTAAGTCAAGTGGCACCCGAGAGTGCGGCCAGGCACGTTGCTGATGGGGTACGTGCCGTAAGCCCTGGCTGGCGGTACGTGTTACGGATGGTCACCAGAGCCCTTTCATTCCAGGCTTCACTACTTTCAGATTAGCAGCAGACATGTCTCCCATCCTGCTATATTTAAATAACGGAACTGGAGATAATAATTGCCCCAGTTTACGTTCACCTACAGGCTAAAGGCCGGGAAGGCAAGCTCGTTTGTGTGTGGGTGGTGGTGTGCCACTGACATGAAAGTTCATACCTGAGCAGCAGGTTGTGTTTTCCCATCTAGTATCCTACCCCCTCTACCCTTTCAGATGGACTTGCGCCATTCTCCTGTGTTTGGCCTGTATCGGTACACCAGTGACGTATCTCATCAGGGGATCTTTTAACATTTCTTAGATTTCTGAATAATTTATTTTTTGCTAATTTGCTTTGGCTCTTTTTTTACTCCCTAGTTGGTTGCCACTGTGAGACTTTCGAAGAATTCTATGACATTACTGTTAGTTTATGTCGGATGACGACTGCAAGAAGCCATGCTTGGCATGATGCTGTGCTGCTTTGCAGATGTACGGTTCAGCTCCGGGGGAGCTGGAGGGTCTGTACAAGCGCTGCGGTGCCCCACGGATCTGGTCCGAGCGCGGTGCGGTTCCGTCCTGGGAGGAACGGGCCCCGTCGGCCAGATGCCACCTACTGCCACGGTCACTAGCAAGAGCTCCAGTGGCTGCCTTGCCCGGAGCACCGGCTCCGGAACCCGAGGTGACCTTGGGCAGAAGGCTGCAGAGGTACGCTAGGACAAGGTGTTGCGGCTTTGGTTTGCGTGCTTTACGGCCATGGAAATAAGCATTTTCTTAAGAATGAGAAAGGATAAGCCCAGAAGCAAAGCAAGTGGCTACTTAAATGCATAAAGCATTTTGTTAGGGGAAGGGAAAAAAGAAAATGTAGATCTTTACCTTGAGCACTTAGTTCTTCGTTCTTTACATAGCCAGCTGCTGGGAGTTGTTGGACTAACTGTAGGTAAACTGTAGGCAGAGAGGAGAAGGTGGTTTCCTTTGAAAGAAGCAGTCCTTTACATGAAAGAAGTTTGCAAATCAGTGCATAACATGGTATTTCAGAGATCTGAATGCTAGTAGTTTTTAAATGAATGTAAATCAAACCAACGAAGAAGAAAAGGCAAAAGTATAAAGAAATGAGATTGAGGAAGCATTTATAGCTGCACAAAGGTATTCAAGGAAACAAAAAGAACGTTAATTAACTGTTGAAAGAGTAATAATACCGTGAATAATTTTATCTAATTTAAAAGGTTTAATTTAACACTCCAGAGAACTTGGACAAAATATGCCACATACAGCAGCGATCAGCCAGCAGACCCAGAACTGCAAGGTATTTTATTATGTACATTCCCTTTGAAAAAGAAACGCTAGGAATACCCATCTGGTACACAGAAAGGGTAGCAACCCCGTACGTAGTGATGGAGACCAACATTTAATGTTTCCTTAAAATCCCACCTGGAGCCTCAGAAAGGGAAATCAAAACCTAGGTCTGTAAATTGAAACAAGACGAGAGATTCGTGCAAGATGAACTTCACTGGCATCTTGCGGTGAATTATCTTGCCGTGTTTAACCGCTGCTGTGCTTCACTCCCGGGCGCGCCTCC
>NW_010553700.1:3827-5532 GCF_000687285.1 Phaethon lepturus | reverse complement strand
GGGCGCGTGCGCACTCAGGGACCAGGGAAGGGGACGCCTTGGGGGAGAAGTTGCGGCCGACAACACCACGGGTTTCACGAAAGCCCAGAGCCTGCTACCTCGTGGAGGCAAAACTAAACGCCTCCCTTCCAGGTTTGACAAGCAGCAAGAGGTACAGCGGCAACAACTCACTGGACTCCAGGAAGTCAGAATGGTCATCTTAACCGGTATCAAAACGTCATGCTTTAAATTGCTTAAAACAGTTATTTAGCACTGGTAGCTGTACTTTGCTGAATTACTGAGTTTTAACTGAGAAAGGAGACAATGCTTGCTTTCTTCCGCCAGACCCAACTAAGGACTTTCTCTGGTTTTGAATTGTTTCTGTTCAAATACAAAAAGTTATTTGTAAACTAAGGGATTGCATAGAAAGTAGGTTTTACATTAAGGCGATTTTCAGGTCCAGCTGGAGCCACGAACAAGCATCTCAAACTTCAGAGTAGTAACCTAAGTTACTACTTTTAAACTTGCAACCGTTAAGTGTTTTAAATGTTCAATGAAATTAGCACATTCTGGTTTAACTTGCACTAGGTGAATTAAGAAAGCTTAGAAACAAGTGGTAATGAGATTTTTTAATTTTAGAAAAGAGGCAGACAATAATTGGAGCTGTGCACAACAGAACGAGTGGCTAAGGTTGATTTAAATGTAGTTAATAAAACTATTCCAGTACACAGAAAGGAAGCAAAACTTGGCATTCTTGCTAAATTCTAACACATACAACTAAAACTAATGTTTTGCAGAACATTATAAAATTCAATATAGAAAGTTTAAAGTTATACAGAAAGACAACATAAAACATATATATCTTTTAATTATAGTTAAGAGTAACATTTCCAACTTTCCTTGCAAATTTGAAGATATATACACAGAAGAAACAAACAAAAGAGTTAAAGTAAAATAGCACCAATCTTCTGTAGTATGGAAGTGGATAGCTCAACATTTTCTCCTGCCCCTCACCATTCTAAGATCAATTTAAATGTTGTAAAATTCAGTACTTCAAGCTTGGGGAAATCCCAACTGAGAAACTGCTTCAACGCTAGTCCAATTCAGAAATGCTACATTTTGCTATTTGACAGCCTTCTAGATACCAAAGTTCCCTCTCCTGAGCATCACAATCTAATCATGGCTTCTCCTTGTGCAAGAGACCCTCAGTAAGCATCTACAGCCTCTTTCCCGGGTTGCACCCGAGATGCACAGAATTCACGTTCTTGAATAAGCAGCTTTCAAATGTCACACACCTGCCCCCAACACATGCACAAACTCAACTTTAAAGCCATCATTGTTTCCTTCTACTTAAAAAAAAATACAACAAACTGTACAAGACATGGTAACAACACATCAAAAAAGTAGTTAATCTTAACAGTTACTTCTGATTTATTCATACACTAATGAGTGGTTGTTATTAAAACTCTGCTGACCCTTTGTAACTGGTGGAGTGTTTAAAATGCTCATCACTCAATACAGGTATTATTTCGCTAACTTTCAACCCATTATTTGAGACCTTTGTACAGCTCCCTGGATATTGATACTTCCATTAAGTCTTACACATTTGTCGCTTCTAACAATCGATCGTGGAAAACTTCTTTCGGGTTATCATACCTCACTGAAACAGGAAGGTCCCCTTTTTTCTTCCCCGCTGCAGCAAGAGGGAAGTGAAAGAAGGGATCTC
>NW_010553700.1:0-3796 GCF_000687285.1 Phaethon lepturus | reverse complement strand
GGGTGAAAGGGAAGGAGGGGTCTCTTGGCGGGGGTGGGGGGGGGGGACACGGGGGGGTAGGAATCGAGAATGATTGGGCAGCAATTAGAGGGAAGACCTAACCACCATTCACCACTTGCTATGCATTGATTTTTGTTAACATCTTCTGTGAAGTTTAACACCTCCTCAAGTTACTGTTTGCTACTAGTCCCAGTCACTGTTTTACCTACTTTTCAACACTTGACTAAGTATTAAGCCCTTAAATACAAAAAAAAGTCCTTTGAAATCACTCAAACTGTACCTGTTTACACTTCAGGGGAATGCGTCCCATTTCTTATGTCTTTTTCCCTTCAAGTATTTGAAGGGAGAAAGAGCCATAGAGAAGTAGTAATATGAACTGCGAAATACATCCAACAACCTAGAATAATACTGTTCCTACAGTATCTCGGGCAGACAACTTTTCCATAAACACAACAGTATGTTTAAACATAAGGCAAACTGACACTGGAGGCCACTAAAAAGCTCACTTGTGTGTTGCCCTTTATGAAGTAAAAGTCCAATTTCATTTAAGTGCTATAAAAGTAATCCTACCATAATATTGTTAAGAATCATATTTTTTAAACAGCTTTTGTTATCAACGCTTGTTTAACAATCTGTTTACAGAATTTACATTTTTATGCTGAAAGTAGATTTTTTAAAAATTTATTTCCAGAGAGACACTGTTTACTACAAGTCTTACTACAGTTGATTGAGCTGGTGCTTCGACAGAATCATAGTCTGTTACTTAGTATAGCAGCCACTGTTTTTATAATCCTTAAAGCAGTAGAATTCCCAAGGCAGATTTGTCAGGAAGCTGTAAACAAATAATTTTCCAAGACTTACTGCCAATAAACAAAGTGATCTTTAGTCCTTTAGGATTTAAATTTCTCTGCCAAATTGGAATTTTTGAAACTGTGGAATCTACTTCCAAATTAATACTCTGGAGCAGTTTGGAAACTTGTCTCTGAGGAAGAGTCAAAATCTATTTCCAACCCAGACTCATCAGAATTTGGGAGAAAATTATGATAGGAGTTTAAGTCTGAATGTTCCTGCATTTTAGCAGAGGCATTTTTCATCACTGAGTGCATGAAGCATGAAGATTCCCAGATCCAGGTTTCAAGGTCTGCAGAAGAGTGAGGCATTTTAAGGTGGCAGTATGAAGAATGAAATTCCATAGTAGGTGGGACAGTTTGACATTTTCTTAGTGATGCATAATTGTCTTTCCTGTTTAAAAAAAAAAAACACAAAAACTATTAGCGTTTTAATGATGTTGCTATTACTGTTCAGACGTCCGACAGGGAATATAAGGCAGAACACTAGAGGAAAACAGTTAATTCTAAAAGCATTTAGTAAGTTAGGGTATGGGATAATAGGAAAAGGATCTTGAAATGATCATATCTAAAAGAGGGGCACTCTGCCACAATGTGCTGTCCTCGGAAGTAGCTATAAAATAGTTACACTAAAAGTCACACCATTCTGATGGCTCAGAAGTATAGACCCAGTTTATACATTACTTCTTAAATAGTCCTTATCTCCCCCAGCTATCCACTTGGAATATTTACTGATTTACCAATCACAGCATTAACTGAACATTAACAGGAATAGTCTCAACATTTACAAGTTGAGTAGCAAATAGAGTTGTTCAACTTCCCAAATGCCATCTCTGCATTCCACTTTACAACCAGCTAATTACCACCAACCTGAACAGCTGGAACAGAACTTTTCTACACTCTAAAACAGCACCTCAATCACCAGGTTAGTCTTTTCCAGTTTGAGAAACAGGAAACGGAAGTTGTCATCAAGAATACCTAGCCTTTTCTTTAAAAGTTCTCTCTCCTCTCTTGCAGTGGTTTGGGGTGGGGTGGGATGACAAAAACAAAACCAAACAAAACAACCTACAACGCCCCGCCCCCTCTCACACACAAAAACCCCCACAACTCATACACACACATCAACACCAGATTCCACACCCGAAGTTTAGGTGCACTAGAACATACCATCGCCAGGTTAAGTTTCCTAAAAGGATTTTCAAACTGTAAACAGTGCACACTTTCATGAGACTTAAGTTTGATTCCAAAAGAGAAGCTTTTTTTCCCCCCCCCCTCAAGGGGAAGAGTGTAAAAAAAAAGGTGATTACTTTCTGCAAAAGCAGCAGTAAGTTCTTCGTGGATGCTAAAACAAAGTACAAGCCCACAGTCACCTGTACAATACAGCCTTGGGACCTAGCTACCTGAAGAGGGAATCCACTTAAAGGAAGGCTTCAGAAAACTTCTGAGTTTGATGGTGTAGAAGTTCAGTGGGAGCCGATCACCTTGAAGATAACATAAAAGCATACAGCAAAAGCTACATGACCACCATGTTCTGTTTTAAGGCCAAGAGTTTCTCTTTCAGCAAGAGGAGAAAAAATGTTTCTGGTTAATCCTGACTCAGTGGCCAAATAACCCCTCTGAGAAGTTAGAATGTTAGATGTGATACTGTGCCTTCCAAATGCTTGTTTCAGATGAAGAGTCTCACAATTGGTGAGGCTGGAATATGAGCAACATCAAGAAGCTATTAAATAAGGGTAAAAGCAGGAAGATGACTTTAGCCAAATTTATTGTGGAGTCAGAAATATCATTAAGGAGGAAAAAAGCACACTGGATTACATGTGGTATCAAATAACTGAAGAGATGACAGTAGGATGATAGCAAATATATACCAAGAACTACATTTCTGCTCAGAAAGATGGCCTCAAAAGCCAACTAGTGTAATAAAACAAAAGGCTTTAACCAATTTCAGAAAGGGGAAGAGAGGCTATTTATGTACAGAAATTAATTACAACCTAATTAGTTAAAGCCTCCATTTAATACTTCCAAAGGGGGAAGGAAACCCAAGTTTCAAACTCATTAAGTCTTTCATTAAGCCAGAACATTCAACAGTAAGTCTGATTACTCTGTACTTCTAAAAGAAGGAGCATACGAATCTGATCCTTCATGATGCCAATCCAGAACCTGGCAAAACATCTTACAGGGAAGTAGTATCAACCAGTTCTTCTCAGACATATCAAACCTGCATTTGTGATGGGTCAGTGTATAGCATAGCCAGGACAAAAGAGAGCATTTCTGATCTTCCTCCTTATCTAGCTTTATTACTAAAACCAGAAAGACAAACGCTCAAGAACTCCTGGCTCAATTCAAGGGGTATTTTTCATTTTAATTCAAAAATGTGCTGTATATAGAACATGGCAATGCTTTAATTGAAATAACTGCTGCAAATAGGAGTCTCCAGTGCTACAGCTATCTCTTGGAAGCTTTTATGAAGAACTTAAGAATTCTGTTCCCTCCTAATAGCTTTTCGAGCTAATTTCTCTTCTCCTTCTACCTCCTACCCAGCAACTCCAGGAGTTGAGACAATCATCAGAAAAATTACAGTAAAATAGATATGACCTACTCTTCTGAAATCTAGATTTATGCTTTTTTCAGACCAAATCTTAGAAGGACTTCATATTTATAAGTATTTGGACCTCAGAGAGAGCCTATGTTTCTCTACTTACAGCACTACCATAAGTAGGGTAGTGGCCAACAGCTCAATGTCCAGATGGAGATCAGTGACAAGTGGTGACCCTCAGGGGTCCGTATTGGGACCAGTACTCTTTAATATCTTCATCAATAACATGACAGTGGGAATGAGGGCACTCTCAGCAAGTTTGCAGATGACACCAAGTTGAGTGGGGTGGTTGACATGCCTGAGGGATGGGATGCCACCCTGAGCTCAAAGAATGGGCCCATGTGAGCCTCAT
>NW_010553699.1:7499-17193 GCF_000687285.1 Phaethon lepturus | reverse complement strand
AGGTGCGAGTGGGTTCATTGCCGATCCCCGCGCGCTCCGCGGCCGCGCTAGTGCGCGGCGCTGGCCTGCGATGCTGCCATGGCCCCCTCAGGAGCAAGCGGGACCAGGACCAACAGCGGACGCCGATGTGGTCACAGGGAAAAAGATTCTTCCCTTTGGGAAGACCACCTGTCTGGTTTGGGGTTCGGTGGGGTGGTTGGTCTCTCCTCGGAGGCTGTGGGGCACAATCGCTTTGGAAGCGATCAGTGGAGCTGCATGTTGCTGCAGGTATGCCTTCCTATTTTATTCTTTACAGTTCTAGGCGACTAGAAAGCCAAAAAGGAGCTTGAAAAGCCAAGATCCTGGTCCCCGCTCAGACATGGATTCAACTAGCTAAATTATTTTTATTTCTCCGGTGTAGCTCCAGTATTTGTGATTTGGGACAATAATTGTTGTCTCAAAAGGAGTGCTGTGAGGAATACTTGTTTGTACTTTGTTGGCAGCTGTGTTAAATTTTATTCCCTGAGCCCAACTTTCAAGATTTCAAGCACAGACAGGCAGAGATAGACAGGAAGACAGATGTTTGCCATTTGGGCACTTTCCTTTCTTCTCATGTTCACCTATTTGAAGTCTCACCAGCTTCTCATTCTTCTAGAAGAGCATAACATCTCTAAAACTAGCAGCCTGCTTAAGGAGAAATGTTGCTGTTCCACCTATTCAAAACATCATTGTAAAGCAGAAGCGTTACTCTCACACCTCACAGTTGTTTGTCTTTGCTACCTCTACCATTAGAAAGAAAAAGCGACCATTGGTGTAATCACCCCTCTGGCTGTATTACCCCTGGATAACCCATCCTTGCTGCAGAACAGCATCTCCCACGCTCAGGAACAAAAGTCTTTTACCAGCATGTCCCCATGCCCTCAGTGTCATTATCCTGGAGGGGTAATGCCCACTCACCAATCCTTTGTCACTGAAAAACTGAGGTTTGAGGGACTCCATAGCTGCACAGGCGGAAGTCAGCTGTGGAAGATGAGGACAAAAGATCTCCAGGAACCCAGCCACCATAGAGGGACTCACTGGAGCACTTCAAAAGACCTAAGCATCAGTCTAGTGCACCTCAAGAAAGAAAACACTCCAAATAGCAGAAATCTCAGAGTCAATTGGTTGTAAGTGACACTGTTTGGATTAAATGTCAATCTGTCAGGTAGGTTAGCAGCTGACGCTGGCAGAACCTTTCCTGTTTCAGCCTAGAATATTTTAGACAACAGAGGAACATGGGTTTCCTCCATATGATGTCTTCTCAATAGAGCGTAGAGGAAGACTGGATTGGGATGTATGCTCACTGACTGGTTATATTGCACTTGATAAAAGGGCTGAAACTTTCCCTGTAGAAACTTAACTGTCAAAATAACATTGACCAGGCAGGCTGAGCACAGAGATCCCAGTCACATCTTCACTGACCTTACTGTTTACTACTGCAATTGAAACAGAATTGAGAAGCAAATCACGTCATGCCTGGGGACTGCAGAAATATGAGCAAGCATCCTATAGAGATCTCTCTAGCGTTTAGTTTCCTGCTAGTTGCCCAATTCCCTCCCTTCTGATCTACTGCCCATTTCCCAAGCCTAACACCAGCTATTTTTAACTGTAGCCATTTATGGGACAAAAAGGGTCATTTCACAACTGTCAGAAGAAGATACCTACACAAACTCTACTGAAGCTCATTGCAGACCTGTGTGCTGCCTCTGAGCTCACCTCCCTGGGACAACCAGCATGCCAGGACTAGCTCGAGCTCCAGCAGTGGGGCACTACCACAGTACAAGCACCAGATTGCAATCGGTCTTTCAGGTGCAAGACTTCTTTCTTCAGTGACCATTCACCTCTTCTTCCACACCACGATGCAGAAAACCTTCCAGTCTTTCAGGCCTAAGCCTGATGGATTTCAAATCCCATCTCAAGATCCCATCTCCAAATATTCACTACCTTCAACCCAGATTCTCTCCTTAATGCTCACTCTCCCCTGGACTCTTATGTGCAGGCTGATTTGCAAGTGTGGGCTAAAGCCTTGGTAGCTGGGAAGAACATGGCTTCCTCGTGAAGCTCTTTCAATCTGCTCAGGATTTGGTACAATCTGGTGGGTTTTAGAGTCAAAGCATTCTTCCTTCAGGAGCATCCTTAGAAGCTAGACAGAAGTTACCCATAAGCAGGGAAGGTTTAGCACCATCCAAGGGGAACTAATGTTGTCAATGACAGAGAAATTTATATTCCCTTTTAAATATGAACCCTGCAGGCGTGGCCTACAACATCAGTTGTAGAAATCATACAGGCTACAGAAAACATCTTTGTCTGTATACCCTGCAATCAAATGCATTAGAAAATGCTGAGGGAGCGAGAGCAGTTCATTTAACTGACCTGCCATCTTGATACCTACAGATTCCTGGTTAATGATTAAACTGGTTAGGACACTTACATTTAACCATATAAAATACTGTTAATTTTCTGAATACAAATTATTGTTTTCTTCACAGAACAATTTCATTAGAACAAGAATGATCCCAGATCACTCATACTGTGAAACAAATGGAAATTTCTGCTTTTTAAAGAATAGAGGTGTTATGAGTTGTTTTTGTTCAGTTTCATTCAAGTATATCAAGACTTAGCGATGCATTTTTGTTGCCTATCTCTGCCATGCAAGACACAGCAAGTTTCTTCTTCTGTGCTTGCATCTCCACTGGCCAGGGAAGCCCTGCACTATATATTCACTGTTTTCATGGCATTATCATTGAAGCAAAAGTCTTGCTGTCACACTTTGCACACACCTCTTATATGCACACACCATGGCTATGCAGGATGGGGAGTACCACATTCAGATATCAGTAAATTTTGGTGTAACCCCAGACATGAAGTAAGCTACTATTTTTATTAACATTGCAAGCAGAACAGGGCTGTCACTGTAAAATATCATGAACAACTAGGAACCACTATGACTGCAGTTCAAGTCTCAGCAACCAGTTATGGTTCTTGTTCAAAAAAGAGCTGTTAAATATAGAATGAAATACTTTCTGCAATGTATAATTTGCTTTTTACATATAATGCTGAAGACACTTACAGTTCCCTTGCAATACAAAACACAAAAAAAACCTTTAGAATTACATAAGCCAAAATACACTAGTTTCACTGAGAGACACTGCTTTAATCTTTTGCATGGCTCTACTTGACAAATACCTCAATCCATACCAAACAACTTTGTTTAACTAGGTACGAATGTTTTTATTTGTGACAGTCCTTAAAGCTGCTCAAAGATCAGAAACTGTCACACAGGCTTTTGATTTAAGGCTTCTGCTACAGTCAAGTTTTCTAATAGGATGGCAATAGGTGGCATCTGAGATGAAACAGTTTTTAGCCAAATTTCATGAGCTTGCAAACTATAGGATGGAAGGTGGGAGAAGAATTTGAACAAGAAATCAGCAAAATTCATCCTCCCAAGACAGCAGATCCAAGACAGAAGAAATGTATTTGAAGGCTCTAGGACAGTTGCACTGCTGGAAACGGCACAGCACTCCAAGAAAGAACATGCAGCGTGGGTGTCCTGCACAAAGGATCAGGAGTCAAGTGCTGCAAAACACAGTACACATGCCAAGGGTTCTCATTCAAAAAGGGACAGGGAGAAAAACCAATCTGCCAGGCTCAGCAGGCAAGCTGCAGTCTGCAAGGTGCTGCACAGACCGTTATTTGTGCAGAAAGTCCCTCCCTTACAGTGTAGCAGCAACGTCTAAATACAGAGTGTTAATGGGTAGGATCAAAGAGAAAACTTGAATAGCAGAGCAGGAAAACATAAGTCTTAAAAGCACCTAAGGCTGCCTTGTTAATAAGTTATTTGCAGCTACATTCTGGGGTATGTGAAAAGAATTTCTCACACCCAGAGACCTGTTCAGACCTATGTCTAGGTATTAGAGTTGAAATTACTATGCTCTTAAATGGGACCAGGCACAGGGGTGGAAGTTTCCATCTGTATTCTAGACTATCAGGAATGCTGCAAAGGAAAATCTGCAAGTTCCCAGAAACACAGTGTGCAGAGACGCCTCTACGGCAGGATGGAGAACGCAGAAGGCACGTTTCATATGCTTGGACTCAAATGCCCACATATATGCCAGAGATTATTTCTGCACTCAGTAGACAGCACATGCGCATCAAGGTTGGCTTTGCAGCACCCACATATACATTTACACACGTAGGTTAGCTCTAGCCTTTGCTCAGATGTGGAACAACTGTATGGGCAGGCACAGAGCAAGCTCTAATCACATGCCAAAGCCCTTGTCCCAGCACCATCCCTGCTATTGCTATCCTCCCCATCTGGGTCAAAGCTGAAAGAATATCTACTCAGTTGCCATGTAGTGTCCTGCTTCCAGAGTCTACATTACTTCCAATTTCCCCTGACTTGGATAGAAAGCTGAGCAACACCACCCCATCCAGAAAAAAGTGATAACAAATAGCAAGACAATTTCAAAAATAGAGAGTAGTTTTATCACTGTGGCACTGCAGAGGTTTGCTAGCATCAGCAGACAGACAAATGTGCCTCCTCCATAAGATGCAGAACTGCATTTGCCACTCTGGCCACAGAAGCTTAAACTGAATGAGCAGCAGGCAGAACAACTGATGCACCCAAGGTCTTTCTTTAAGTTTATAGATATGAATCTGGAAAGAGTCAATAGTGACTGAAAATCCTTTTCTCCCTGGTAACTATTTGGATACATTTGTTAAATAAGTTCCCAAGTGCTAATAGATCAGAGATTCTGTTAACTAATGAAAAAAAAAAAATCTAATCACAAAGGTGGTATCCCTCAGCCAGGCTCCATTTGCTACAGCAGGGTTGAAGAGAGAAGCTTGTGTTGGCCAAGTCTACGCTGTATTTTTATGTACATAAGGAACATCAGTCTTAAGCACTGTTAAGCTGTAACATTTTATTCTAAGTTTCCTGCAAACATTTAATCCTGATTCTGCAATTTTTCCAGATTCTTAGCGATACTGAGCATTATTTATTTACCAGGAGGTCCTAAACTCCATGCAATCCCCCGGGCAAGTTCTGCCCAGTGCAGAAAGAGTTACAGAACTAGACCAGAAAACGGAAGTATTAAATATTGAAGTGTTTTGGGAAGAATGTAAATGTACATAGTAGCTATTCAGAAAACCAATTTTAAGGTGAAGCATGCATTAAAATTAAACAGTGACTACTGCTTTATTACCACAAGCATTCATTTCAGTGCACTTGTAGGATACTAATTTCACACATGGTTGGACATAAATACTAACCTGTTTTCCATTTCACCAGTATAAATTAGTGTGAGAAAGAAGTTTCTTCCTGGGATAAAAGAAAAATCATGGTGGTGTATGCAGAAAAAAAAAAAAACAAACAACAATGTGAGGTCAGGTTGTTTTTTTTTTTTTTTATAAAAAGTTAGAAAACTAAATTATTGGATCTCTAAATTCATTGAAGTATTTAGGCTTTGGACTATCCTAAGAAGCCCTAGTAAATCTAAATTTAATCAGCTAACACGCTAAAAGTATTCTTAGGACATCAAATGATTCATGCATTCTTATTGAATCAGATAGTGTCATCTTTGACAACCTTCCAAAATCCCCTAGACCTCCTTACTACAAACTGTGCTATACAGTCTTCATAAATCATCAGCAATCTTTACGGACTCTATACCTGGCAGCTGTTCATCCTGCTTAGTGCTTTAGAGTATCTGTAACACTGAAAATGTACACTGTAGCGTTCACACCAGATTCCACCCAGTAACTGGAATGTCTTTTCCCAAATTACCCAAATGAATAAGGTTAATCCAATAATTTTTGTTTTGTTTTTAAGTGAACATCACAGTATCACTCATGTAACAAATTTGGATAAGTCTTATCTGCAGAGTCTCACATGAGGAACTGTCACAAGATGCTCCTCAGTTGTCTTTTTTGTGGTGATTTGGACTTAGTATTTTTTTGAAAACAGAATTAGTGTTACTGAAGGCAGCAATCAGTGAACTACTGAGGCCAATCTGATGCCCTGGAGTCGTTCAGTGACTGACTGAACTCCTGCAAGCACACACAGCTGTTCTTTCCACAGGATCTTAGGGGCAGACATAAGTAACTCTTCCTGACACCAGGACCAGGGATTGGTTATTCAGAATCTCCCTGCTTTCCAGTAACTACTTCTCTCCCAAGAGTTTTAGGAGTCTTGCTAAGTAGATCTCCTCTTCTGCCATTCCCCAGATATCTTTCAGCCTGGCTTGCAGCTATGGCTGGAGAGTTTCCAGATGCTCTTCTTCATTTATTGCCCTTTTGATTTTTTTCTTTTCCACCTATTAGCAGGTCACCTTTCTCTTCTGCCTAAAAACTGAGGTTCACAAGGACGGAGAGTAGCTCCAGCTTCCACCCAGTATTGCTTGCTACAGGCAAGTGTGAAGGAGGGAGGAAGGATGTTGGGATACTGGGAGTGCAAGAGAAGCACATGTGCCTGCAACCAAAGACTAATAACTAGGCAAGGAAGAAGATGTGTCCAACCAGCCACATCCTTACGCTTCCTGTCCCCCCGGGCTGAGGGCCAGCCTTCCACCCCACTCCACAACTGTTACAGACCTGGTGCTTAGCTGCTTGCAGTGATACTTCAGATCTCACACAGCTCAAAGCCCAGCTTAGCTCTGAACTTTAAAAGTAGGTCTCTACTGCCACCACATCTTGCTCAGGGTATCTTACACTTTCCAGGTATTACAAGGTCAGGGATGGATTCCCGTGGTTCACAAGGAAACCTAGACAGGCAGACAGGGATGATAATGTGCATATGGTATATTGGAGATTCTTGATGAGGTTTGTGCCAGTTCCAACAACTGCAGATATGAATGTTTTTCACCCTAGAAGAGATGCTTCAGTGGCAGAACATTCAAGGAAGAAACTCGGTACCACAGAGAGGCCCAAAACCCTCTATATAATTTGTGTTTTCAGTACAAATTGCCACTTTGATATTTATATTTTCAGTTCCAATGCTGATGGCATCAAGATTCAGGCAGAAGTGCAGATCTGGTGTGCTGAGAGCTTAGAAGGAGATAAAATTAGGAACCAGATGGGAAGTCACAGATGATACTGTTCCACGGAAGGGGCAAGACAGTATCTGAAGATACTATTTTCAAAACAATATTGTTCCTAGCCACTGTGACACTTGCTCTGAGAGGGAGGTCATTTATATGACAATATATATGTCAGATAAGGCTGACATAGTTTCTGCAGTAGAAGAGTTGCCTTCAGGGTAGGTATTTCTACAGCCCGATCTGTCAGTCTGATGGAGACTGGTATCAAAATTGCCCTCCAGGGAAGCTGTGCTATAAATTCTTAAGGACCACACATGATTCTGAATATCTTTGAAAACATAATGCCTCACAGCTGCTGGAGCTGAAGTATTCCCTTCCTTCAAAGAGTAAACCTTCAGTGGTCATCTGGATCTGTTTAGAAACACTGATATCTGCTAAAAGGAAGCTCTCTGTATCATTATGACTGATATAATGAATCTAGAAACTGTACAGAAGTACCAACCATCTTCCTTTCTTTGACTATGTCATGTCAGCTCTTCTCTGTACTCTGGTGAACATCTGGCAGAGAGCAAACCCATGCTATGCTATGTTAGCACACTTCATTTCACAGGCGGCACTAGACAGCTCACACTCCAGAGCTGCAAGAAATCCGAGCTATAGGCTACAGGTCATCTGACTACCAAGATCCAGCGCCTTTGGATCAAGCCTCTTTGGTCATGGTAGAACCGTTTTTTTTACCAGCAGACTTGGTGTATAACAGAGACAGAAATCTACAAAGGCCTTCATACACTGTCTTGTCAGTGATTAGAGAAAGCATAACCCATTGCATCAGGAGTTGGGTAGAGCTGTCTGGGGCAGCAGCAGGGAGCTCGGGATATCAAACAAATACTCAGGAAGAGAAAGCTGGGCAGCCTTTCTTGTTCCAGTGCAAGGCAGAGTTGGGCTAATATCAGTTTTTAACAACTAATACATTTGCTGTAACACACAGCTTTGGTAAAACTGACTGAAACAATTCTGCTAGAAATAGCAAGAAAGAATTCAGAATGTTTTTCTTTTGAAATTAGACATTTTGACTCTATCTGAAAATATGGGGTTTTTTGCTTCAGATACTTTTGTTTTAAATGATTTGTGGTTAAAGACAACCCAAGTAGCCTGAAAATGAAACAAATACAGAGTGCCTGTGCAGCTCGAGCAGTTATGGCTACTGGAAAAACTAAGCCTGTGTACATGCACTACATGCTCAGTGATATTCAGTATGGTATGTAGCCAAAGAAAAAATAGTTTTACTCCAGTGCCAAAAACAGAACAACAAATATATATTAGGTAGAAACAAATATTGTGAGTAAGGATTCTTAGATTCAAATTCATGGTTTCTTTATGCTATGAACTGTGACCTTCCAGAGAACAATTACCCATCTAAATATTAATTAACCTACCTGCAACAGGGCTATAGTGTATTCTTATCTTCAGGAAAGGGTAAATTCATTATGGTTCAGTGAAATATTTTTAGATGTACAGCTGAATGACACACTACTTCAGGGTGAATTTTATTCCTATGAGAAGCCTTGGTGGATCCTTTGTACAGAGGTGAATTCCACATACCCATTCACGGTCAGTGTTGTAGATCTATAGCAGGATATTTTGGTGCCTGGAAGACACACATTCCCCTCCCAACTTCTGTTTTCTCCTCCCAGCTGGCACTGCAGGCACAGTCAAGACCACAGCCACAGTGGTCCCCATTTGCTCACAAGATTGACACCCAAAAACCAACCACCCCTGCTCTAAGTCTGAAATTCTGAAAGTGCTAAATAATAACCGATTGCAAGTGCTGCCAGGAGAAGCTTTTATCTCAAAGACAAATCTCTTCGTCAATTATAAAATGGAACAGCACAACATGACAGATGAATTTAAGATTCAAATGTCAATATTGTAAACATATGCAGCTTTCCTAGGCAACAGAAGTAAACACTGCAGTCATTATTATCATTCATGCAGTCAAATATCATTTGAAATCCATGAATTCATATTTGTTTATCTGTAATGGCATTTTAATCCTTTTATTTAATCTCTTGCCAAGGCCATCCTTCCTGCTCCTTTTATATACATGTGTATAACACACATATTTGGGCTGATTCTCCCCCAGAGAGTGGAGAGTTTCACACACACTTCTATTTTTTATATATTTTTATAAAGTGTGGTGAACCAAATTAAAACTAATTTTGTCATTGAAGATTAAAATTCTCCACTAAATATTTTTCTTTATTTACCAATGGCTATTATCTTGTGTAACTTCTTAGACTATACAGGTTTTCTATGCCTTTTATCTGCAACACTGGCACAACAACAGCATTTAGTTTTAGTCAGTAGTGTCATAAGTCTACTCTTGACTTTAATTGTGGAACTGGAGTAAAATCCCAGGCCCAGTGAAATTAAAAGCAAAAGTCCTTCTAACATTAAGACAACCAGATTTCATCCAAATGATTTTCAGTCTGATCAGTATAAGACATTTTTATTGCTGGAAATCCCAGGTTGAAATACTACTACTAGCACAACTCATCATCCATTTAAATTGTGAAACTGGAACTAATCTTAGAAAGTTTAGTAAGGAGCAATTTCTCTTATTTGAATTAAAATTAACA
>NW_010553699.1:2250-7468 GCF_000687285.1 Phaethon lepturus | reverse complement strand
AAAGGACCCTCTTTCAAAAATTGTCCTTCCACTCTGTACTAATGTGCTCCAGGATCTCCCCCACTACTTTCTTCTGTGTCAGTTATCAGACACCCACAATAACATCAAGTTCTTACACTTGAGAAGTTGCAGCTAATTCAGAATTCATCAGTGCACATGAGCAGCTTAGCTTAACTGATTTCCCCCAATACATTATTGTGTGTTTATCTTCATTGAATTTCATTTGCCATCATATTGCCCAATCATCCAGTTTTATTAAATCCTTCTGGACATCCTCCCAGTCCTCCATACTTTCTTGCTTGGCTTCACCACCTCATTATTCAATTAATCTTCTAGATCATTATGAAGTGTATTGAAAGGTATATTCTCTACACTACAAAGTGATTATTCTTAAGACTGAATTGGATTTTGCTGTGATACATTTAGTGGTGCAAGAAACACAACCATGAAAGTATTAGAAAAATACTCCAACATAGGTCCCTATAGAAAATGAAAGCTAGATGGACTTCTCACCCTTGCCAGGGGCACAGTGGTTTGTTGTTCCAGGCCCAAGAACACTTTCTGTGGTTTATGGTATACTAACAAAAGAGCACACACTTAAAATAGAGCCTGATGCTTCCTACTCCTCCAGTGCAAGGGAGTTGAATATCCCTGCTGCATCAGTGGTGCCTGCATTTGCTTTAGTCCTCCCTGTACCTGGGAAGAGTACTATAAGCCGATACTGCTCGCTGACATGTTCTTCCTTCTAGAGGCTCTTGTCATCTCCTGCAAACTCAGGTGGGGAGAGGGTAACAAGCGAGCAGGAAAAGGGGAGGAAAGCATCACCACACTGGGATGATGCCAAGAGCCTGGTAGACTTAGGCACTTCTCTCCCATTACAGTCCTGTAGAAGTTAAGTGCCAAAGACCATGAAAATAATTTCAAAAATCCCTAAAGAAATTACATGTATCTGCCACACTTTGCCAACGCGTGGAGCTGCCTCCTTGCTATGCTATAGTTTTGTCCATAACAGTGTGGGTGGACATTTTTAGACACTAACATCAGGCAGAGGACCTACTGACTCAGAATCTGCTATGAACTTTCAATTAACAGGAGTCAACTCCAAAGTCTGTCTCTGGAAAAGACTCTTCCACAGCCTCCGAGAAATCAATCCATTAAAACGTTTCAGAAACCACCATCTGAGCCTACCCAGCAGACCTTGCTTTCTGTCCACCCCCCTGTCAGAGACACACACTTCTTCAGAGCCCAGTATAATTTTCATAGAAGTCAACAAAAAGACAGTTCAAGCTCCAGGGCTGTCACTTCCTTATTAATTCTGGAAATACTCTCAGCTAAAGCAAAATTGCCATTGGCCTTCTTCCAGATTTCAAACAGAGAAGAACTGCAGGGTTTGACTCTTATTTGTAGTTTCTGATTCTTTAGGGCAGTGCTTTCTGTTTCCCTGCAATTGGAATTTTTCTATTTCATGTTTTTAGGAATCTCATTTTTCCATCTTCTTCTCTATTTTCTTAATGAAAGACAAAGTATCTAAATAAAAATGAAGTTGAGAGTTGATCAGTAAAACTCACAACTATGTGACAGAGTTGTCAGCAGTAGGTGGAAGGGCTTGATAACCCAGAATTTCCTTCCCAGTCCTGTGCCCTTCTCTGCCTTCCAGTTACACTGTCCACAAGGGAGAAACAGGGTAGCTCTGGTCAGGAGGAATGCACTGAACATGAACACAAAGATTTGGATTTTTTTTTTTTTGCCTTAAAGGTATTTTGCCATTTACAAGTTTTTAAATGCTACCATATTTTCATACATAAATCCTCTGGGTGATTTGTATGTGTGTGTGTGTGACTGTGTGTGCGTGTGTCCAGACACACACAGTCTTATACATGCACAGGAATCTCTGGATCTTGTAACAATTCTGCTATGGATTTGCAAAATGACCTCAAGCAATTCACAGTTCTGTGCTTCTCTTTTATACTTCTGTAAAATGGTTATAGTGATACTTACTGGCCTCACAGGAGTAGCAAGGAACCCTCGTTCCAGTTTATAGTGTTCTGAGATGCTCAAGGAGTGCTAAAGAAAAGTGGAGAGTTAATTGGTTCATAAATTGTCAACCTTGCAGTCATCCTCTAGGTTAAAAATAGCTTTAATAAGTCAGTTCTTTTTGAATTAACACAGGAAAAGGCAATTATTGATGACAAGGTAGGAAGTCATCTTTTTTTCTGAGATGTACCCAAACACTAATTAGTGTGTAAATATTTATTACAAACTACCACTCTTTGGAGACTTGCAAAGAAACTTCAGTACAACCCTAACAAATGCCACAGCACAAATTGCTATGCACACATCACATACACTTTTTGTAACCTATTATTGTAGTACTAACTGCTTCAAGACACTATGATGTAATTATAACACCGTTATGGAGACAAAACAATGTTTCCATGGTTCTATCAGGATGATGTTATGATACCAGAATGAAACTATGTCATTGTGCACATATGGAGGTAACGCTGGATTGTCAAGGTGAAATGAAAGGACGATGCTGCAAATCGTTGATGAGCAACCTTTAACAAGAAAATGGAAGTGACACCAACAAAATTATGCAAGGATGGCATGATGTCCAAATTAAATAAAACAAAATCAGAGATATTCCATTTAAATCATGTTATGAATGACAGCCATTTATGCATTTGTGATTTGTCTTTTCAAATGAGTCAGTTAAAATAAATGACAATGTTTTGACAGTTCATCTCGAATGGCAAGTGGATCATCTGAGATGTGAGCCTTTTTTTTTTTTCCCCCCTCCTCTAATCACCTCCCAAAGAGATTATGAAGTGCATTTCTGGTAAGAAGAGTGGTTTCATAAAAACAGCACTCTGGAGATCAATATTTATTCATTGTCAGTGACCACCAGAGAAAAGCTCAATTCCTACACTTTTTTGCCTATAATGTCTCACTTTTACTGTAATATTGAGACACCGAGCTAAGATCATACCCTTATCTTGCCAAGTACTACCCAGACTGTATGTACAGACAGTCCTGGGTTTAGAATAGTTTGCAGCCCGAACACCAGAATTCACTGGGAAGTTTCAATCTAAGTATTACATTTTAAGGAAAAATAGTCTTCCAAAATTTGAAATTTCCTAATAGGAAAATTCAGGATTTGCCCACTTTCTTTTTTTCTTCCATTTTATGATGGAAAAATCCAAATTTCTTTGTTTGTTAGTTTCTTTCAGGCCGAATTCCGCATCCCTCCATTTTCACCTCAATTAGTCCTCCAGCCTGAACTGCTTCCCACAGTGTGTCACATCTCTGCCCTAAATAAGCCACCACATGCTGTAGGAGCCAACCTGTTCAGAAATCCCAATCCATACAGGAGAGATACCCTTCCTGTAATTGCACTGAAGTGAAGATGGTGCAGGAGCTGCAATTTAGGTACAGCATTTAGATACAATTCTGTTCTCAGCTGCATCCTCCAGACCTGTGCACCTGGAGAGCGGTAGCTGGAACCCTACACTGCTGTGCAGTCACTGCAGCCTCCCTCAAAAACTTCACCTGGCACATCAGTGCCAAACACATCCTCTTTCTCCTTTTCAAGAGGATCCCTCATGTAAGGAAATATATTCTACTATACAGAAATCTTTCTCAAGTGACTACCCAAAGGATTAGTGAAAATGGGTTGCCCAGTAATGGCATTGATTTTTATTTGACCTGCAGTTGAAGTCCAGTCTGGGAAAGCTGATGTATATATTAAAAATAGCCTGTAAGGCACATTGCACTGAATAGAAGTCTTAACACACATCCTATATTAAGATGATGCCTTTTCCCAAATAATTTCCTAATTTTTCTGACTACCTCCTGCTTAAGGGTCGTGTGGTTGAACAAAGAGATGCTGAACCACCGTCACCTCTCCCACTCCCATTTGAGCATGCAGAGATCCAGTGTGCGCATACTGTAACCTCACCATTTCCATAGCAACACCAGAAGGGTCTTGTTAACCACAGGTAGCACAAACACTCACAAAGGTTTTAAACCATTCTGCAAGCCTTGAAAGGAAGGTGCCAAATACACTGATTATAATTTAGAATTCCTGATAAGAGCATAATTTTAAGGTAGCAATTGAAAAAGGAAATCTCTTTCATATGGAAACAGTATTGCTGTTTAGCTCATCCAGCTATATTGTAAGACAACTCCCTAAGCAAAATTTTCTGCTTTTTGCAAAACAAAGTATTATTTTAATAGTTAATATGAATCATGAGGGAGACTTTACTACAGAAAAGACCACATCATTTCATCTAGATAATTGCTGTTTTTCTATATATCTGCTATACAAAGCTACAGACAAGGCTACACGACTGACAGATAGCCAAAGAGAAATAGAGCAGCAATGGTGCTATTGCTCCCTCTACTGTAAATATTCATTATTCCTTATTACAGGTGATACAATCCAAGTCATTAAAAATAATTCAATTAAATAAAAACAACAACAACAAAAAATCATGTTTTCAGAATGGCATAACCAAATTATTATGTTTCCTCGCAATGCAGTGGAAAGAATATCCTTTTTTTAATATATAAAGATGTGGTTTTTTAATATATAAAAAAACAATATATAAAAAACCAACAAGGTATCCATAGGTTTTAATTCTGGCTGTAGTCTTAGGTAAGCATTAAATGGACAGTTGCATCCATTACCCTAAAAAAAAACCACATGAGCAAACCTTTCTGCCACTGATCACACTTTTGCTTCCTAGTGGCAAAGAGAGGTATTTTGACCTTCTGAATAGCCTCCCATTACTAGCACTGGCACTGAGGAATTCAGGGAATTAATCAGGGAGAGCAGGAAATAAACAAGACGGTGATTCATGAGGGCTGAACTCTACATGCATGGGAAAGCAGATTATTGAATAATGCACAGCCTTCCATTACAACAACCGCCTTATTTCTCAGCTCAGGAACTAAACGCGCTCATTGCTGAGGTGCCGGGCTTACACAGAAAGTCTTCAGACAAACTCTGATCCTCTGTCAAAGACCAAAAAGGCTGAACATCATTTTATCCAAACCATCTAAAAATAGGTTGCTATTGAGCAGAGGATAGAAAGAAGTTGCCTTAGCACCAAACTGCTCTCTTCAGAGGCTTTATTCCTTTGTAACTACAGATTTGTAATTCCATCTTTCCTGCAATATTATACGAATGGAGAATGAGAATATAGCCGCTAGACTT
>NW_010553699.1:0-2219 GCF_000687285.1 Phaethon lepturus | reverse complement strand
AGGCAATTTAAACTTGCTTTCCGTCTTTCTCGGTCCCCGCTATGGCTCAAAGCAATCAGCAGCAAGGAGAGTTCAGCAAAGGAGGGGCTGAGGGCAGGCACGCATGGGAACGTAACCTCTGGATCTGGCTGGCATTTGCACAGGCAGCATCATCTTTGACAAAGATACCCAAGATCCACAGAACTGAGAAGATTTATACACCTCCAAATTTCTCAGCTATTTAGAGAGCAATTTGAAAGTTAATTGCCCTTTTATCCTTTCTCTAAAATACTTCTTTACATGAAAGAATGAGATATCTCTCATTTTCTACTAATTTTAATTACACAGGATAGGGCTCCTCAGCTTATTTGTTTTAACACGTCTCCACTCTTCAATTCGGATAAAGTTCCTCTTCTTGTTTTACCACCAGTTGAAATCAACATTAAAATCTTAACTGATTTCACTGAGCTATGGACCAGATCTTTGTGCTCTGCAGCCTTTATGGATCTGAAATCATAACTATATTTTAACATACAGAATTTTTTTCTTTTGTGTAAGAAAGCCTGTGTCAGGCGCTTTGGGGAGTATGTTTCAAGTGTCTTATTCACTCCGTGCTCTGCTGCTTGAGGAAGCATATGGCTCATTGTGTTTGAAGTCCCATAAATCTGCATTAGTTTAAAATATATGAATGTGAGTCATTAGCCTAAGATTTCAGAGCTAGTAAAAGAGAACACAAGTTCAATATCACTTCTAATCATTTCTGAATTTGACATTATCATAACTGAGAATAAGAAACACTATAGTTGCATATTTAAAGTGTGTCACTAACCACTCTTAGGACAGCTTTTGCTAGGGATAAAACCTTTTTTAAAGTTCAAAAACCTTTTTTTTTCCTTTGAATCTTCACGGACAAATAGCTTGTGAAGATTACATACCCAAAATAGCAGCACCATCACTTGAATCCAATTAAAACCATTTGTCAGAAACATATTTTAAAATTCAATGAGACCTGTACAGCCAGCCTTGAGTTCAAACTACAATTATCCTGCCCTGTGTATAATTAGAATCACAGGGATTAATGAGCACATACAATTACACTTTTTTTTTCCTCCACCAGGGTTTTCATTTTAGAGGAGGAAGGAAATAAGTTATTGAGGAAGAAGGTACAAAATAAAATAAAAAGAAAAGTTGCATATTTCAGACCACACTAAAGTAAAAAGCACCGGCAGAGAATAAAGGGGGGCTTGGTGTGAAAGAAAGACTTGGCAAAGTTTGGAAATATTTCCAGAACTTTTACTTCTAAATTGTCTTCATGATGTGGTGAGAAAGATTTGGGATTCAGGTGTGCTTGTCTTTAGACACAAGGATTATTGTCTTAAGTTAACCTTGAAAGTTCTAGCTGTTTAACCACTGACTGAATGAACAAAATCCATTTATTTCAAGTAAAGAGAAAATACATATTAAAATACAAGGAGGCAAGATAAAATTCCTTCTTTACATGCATCTCCTTTTCACTTTTTTTATTCCTTATCTAAAGGCAATAAGAAATGAAAGTGAGATGCAATGCCAAGGTGGCCTTCCACTACCTTAATGCTCCTGCTGCTTCAGGCTTTTACCAAAGCCTCACAACTATTCCAGTCCTTGGTCTATGTTGGATCACAAGGGAGAGAACAGCTAGAAAATAGTGAGCTTTTACTAAAACCTGTCTCCCTCACCATAATTTATTAACTCACCTGATATTTTTCCCACGGTAAATTAAAGGTGGGGCAGCTTTGGGCTGCTCCACATCACAGAGGATGAGCAGAACTAAATAGGATAAAATGTAAAATTATCCTATATCTTAAATCATGTTGCTATCACAAAAAGAGATACCATCTGTAAAGACAACGAATATCTTTTATTAGTTCAGCAGATATAATTGGGAAACACCAGATATGCTTTTGGGTGCTTAAGTCTTCCTTCAGGCCTTTGCAATACTTTTCTCTAAAACGAGGTTAACATTCCCCCCAAAATGTCTGGTTTTTTCCAGTAATATCATCTGACTTAATAAAATGTAGCACATTTTGCTACATCATTTGCCTTGCTCATACCTTTAGGTCAACAGCTACAACACTGTAATGCAATGGCAAGATTGAATTCTACATTTGTTGCTAGCTTAGTAGCAGGTTGGGCAGGCACTGGCATTCTCTCATCACTCAGAAATAGTTCTGAAATAATCACAGAATCACTAAGGTTGGAAA
>NW_010553698.1:964-3639 GCF_000687285.1 Phaethon lepturus | reverse complement strand
CCTTAGTGATTCTGTGATTCTGTGAAAATTAAAAGCCCTCTTAGTCCTGGAAGGAAAAGAGGGTTTTAAATTTTCCTAAGATGTGTTTTTCCTTTGGGTAAAGGTCCATAACTGTTTTTCCCAGATCTGTAAATAACTCTTCATTTCTGTTTACATTGCTTCCCCATCATGGCAAGTGTGCTGTCTATACTGGCATTTTGGCATCTCTCACAGGCAATTATTTAATCTCAGGCTGTGGTTTATTTCACTATAGGAAGATTGTCATGGCATCTTCAGAATAAATGTAAGTGTTTCCAAAAATCTCAATTTGAAGTTAAGACCTGGAGAGAAAAAGCCTGGATTTTGGGTGCCACGAGTCTGGTGAGTTGCTGCACATTGGCCTATCTTTCTTCAAAAACTCACTGTTGATGTAGAAAAGGACTCAAATCTCGTGGCATTAAACTACTGATGGAGGGTTTTTATTGTAAGTCAAATGATATTAAGGATAAAAATTCTGGTATATTTAGTAAAAAGTCAGATAAAAGAAACTTTTCTAGACTTAATCTGCTATTCTATTCATAAAGCAAAGAAAGAAAGGAAAAAAATACCTGTAGGTACTAAACCTAAATAGGAATTAGACATGATTATTATTACAGTGGAAGTTATTGGCTTGAACCAACATTATCACTTAATTGTGCTTTAGTATTCTTATGAAGACATCCTGAGCGCCATACATCAACAACAGAACCTAAGAATAACTAGGAAAAGATAGGAAGAAAAATAAATGGAAATCAACCTGCCTACAGCTACCCACAAAAAAAACAATGAGCAAGTCATACCTAAACCCAGCCTTTCTCTTCATGGCCATGAACCATGCCAGCTAGCAGCTTCTTTTTGTTTCCAATGCAGGGGAACCTTGTGGCCTATCTGGTGAAGTAGCAGAATAAAAAATATTTAAGAGCTAACATTATGTTTATGATTAGTATTCTGATAAAGTCCATTTAATATTTCCCAACACCAAACAGGCAAAAAAACTCTTTTTAATTGTTTACATTTTTAAGTTTGTTGGCATTTTGCAAAATCAGCTAAACAGACACAATTATTTTAATTGACTATGTGCATGATAAAGAATGTATCAGCAGTGGTCGATTCAGAGCATCCTACACTAATGAAATAATACTCTGTGATTTGAACAGTCAGTGAAACTCCAGCATCTGCAGAAGTCTTTGTTTCTGCATGCTTCAGACAAATTCTTCTTCGAGTAAGCAAATTCAGTCCTCTTCAGTTTGATCCAGAAATACGCAAAAACTGTCCTAATCAGCATAACTGTAAACTTCTGGGAATATTTTGTTACTGCAGAAAAATGTTTTACCGCAAAGACACTTATACCACCTGTTGGCCGTGTCATGGCAGATTTTCAAGAGCCAGATGTCAGTATAAGGACCACATTTAAAAGAAATATCTACCTCTGAGAGCTCTCTTTTTCACTGAATGGTTGGATTTGCAGAAGCACCAAACACTTAACAATTCTTCTTTTTACCTTATAAATTCTTGAACATTAATTGGGCTCCTTGGATTATCTGTCTTGGATTGTAGGGGCAGAGCAATGTGCTAACCTAGCCCAAAGAGGGTACTTTTAATGTTCAGCTGGAAACATCTCTTGAATGTCAGTTGGTACAAAAGGGCAGAGCCTATGGTATAGGAAAGCCAAGAAGATGTGATATCCTCTCAGTAAGTTTTGCTTTAGACCATCAGTTCCCAATGATAATGAAATAAGGAACAACAGTTTCTAAACAGTCTTGCTGACTTTGGTGTCCAAATCATTCATGTGGGTTTGAGACTAGTATCATTCAGGTAAATTTATTTTAGAATCTGGCCAATGCCATCAGATCCATTTTTTGATGAAAGCTGTATTTTGCTAATTTCATTGACAAAAACACTAAAATGCAGCAGCATGTAATAAGCTTTAGTACTGTGAATCAAATTCTGAGTAACAAAATAAAACGTATATAGGGATCAAAAAAAAAAAATGCTGTACATATTTATTGCTATTGCTATTGTTCTGTTATTCTTGAGACAGAACTTTGACTGATATATTACAGAGGCTTTTACACCAACTTGGCAGGGTATTTAAATAACTATGAAGAATCAAGGTAATAAATAGGAAGAACAACCTTATTGCTGAAATTATACCTTGTTACTGCATTTCAGGGCAAATCCTCGGAATTTTAATTTTGACAATGTGGGGAACGCAATGCTGGCACTGTTTGAAGTTCTTTCATTAAAAGGCTGGGTGGAAGTCAGAGATGTTATTATTCATCGTGTTGGGCCGGTAAGGAAACACATCAGAGTCTTTGAATTCTACAACACATACTTTGATTTGTTTTAATGATTAATCTTATTGTTTATTCAGATCCATGGAATCTACATTCACGTTTTTGTATTCCTTGGCTGCATGATTGGACTGACCCTTTTCGTTGGAGTTGTCATCGCTAATTTCAATGAAAACAAGGTACAGAGTGAGGTGATTTGTCATGTGTAGAACTGGCTCTGTAAGAAACATGAAATTGATATGACACTGTCTGCACTACCTAGTAAGACTGCCTTTAAGACTGACTTAGCAATCTTACATTCTGCAAGCCTGTAAATATGGCTTCAGACACACCTGATCCATATTTGCTACAAAACTCAAGCCT
>NW_010553698.1:0-933 GCF_000687285.1 Phaethon lepturus | reverse complement strand
TGGTTTGATAGCAATCGATCACACACGCTTTCAAAGCCGTCTGGGTTTATTTAACATGCGGCCGTGTTGCCAGATGGAGAGTGAACCTAAAGCACAATGTATTTACAGATGCTCCACATTCTGCTGTTTTGGTTTGATGTAGGCGTACATGCAGTGGCAAGTAAAAAGACGTGTTATGCTTGTGTGTGTTACAACTAAGGGGTCTCATCAGAGCCCTGCAATTGCAGTATTTCAGATCCAAAGTAAGGCTGCATGGCTTTTTCCTGGCAAACAGCAGAATACATTCTAAAATTAATTGTCATCACTCAAACAAAAAAGTAGTGTTCTCGAGAAAAAACTGCAGTTCACATGGGCTTTGCAGATTATCCTGAAAAGTAGAAAAACCTGTCCCCAGGTGAATTGTTACAGAGCAGCTCATGTCTACGCTGCTTAAAGATAGCATCCTCTGGATGGGACTGCTGCATACACACTGCACAGCCCTTAATCTGAGGGTTTTTTTCTGAGCTTCTTGTGGTGCCCCTCTCTCACCAGGGCATGATTATTAATTTTTATCATCCTTCAGTTCAAAGTGCCCCAAAATAATGAGATATCTGTCTTGCAGCTAGCTAGAGTGGTATTTTTATCACTCATGGTACTGGAAGGAAAGAACGATTGTGTGCTCTTGGGCTTTGGGGATGCAAGACAACCCAGTGTGCTAGTGCTGGAGACAAACTGAGTGCTGGCCATGACCTTATTATGGCCCTGGCCCAAACTCTGTAGAAAACACAACTGTTGAGTTTGCCCTTGAAGAAAAGCACTTGACTCCTTCTGGAAGGTAGCTGAGCAACACACTACCAAGTGTCTAATGTGGGTAAGCAAGGATGCGAGCCAAATAAAACCCTTGTTGTCAAGAAGGTACTTTTATGGTTGCATGATTCCAGTGGAATTTTGGTG
>NW_010553697.1:4693-31042 GCF_000687285.1 Phaethon lepturus | reverse complement strand
TTATTATTTATCAGAAACAAACGGCTCCAAGAACCAAAAGCCGGTTTTAATGATCCAAACTAGAAATAAATGTTCTAGTCTATTACTGCCCTGTATGGAACAAATCAATATTAAAACTAATTAACCCTTTTCAAAGGCATTTTGTCTCAGGTTTTTATTTAATGGTTCAGTGCGACCTGAAGTACTGACATAGCTGGATAAGCTCCATTTAAAATATGGCCAATTTTGAAAACAATTCGACAGCTTACCATGATGAACATTTTTATATATTTTTTTTTTTAATCAGGAAGAACTTTACATGGCAGATAAACCAGCTTCTTTACTAGATTCCATAAGCTACTTAAGTCACTAATCAAAATCAGCTACCTTCATAGCTGGAGCATAATAAACACATAATTTTTGTAGGATTTAAAAATAAATATTGTTCCCAAGATTTTCAAAATTGTTTTGCAAGCTAAAGGTTTTTAGATAAGAAAATCTTTACATTCCTAGATCCGGGAAAATGCCTAGCTTTCTGCAGTTTACAAGCCTCTAATGCAAGAGAACAGAAATCTTAACTGCTGCTTGCTGTTGGGGAAAAAAAATAAAAAAATAAATCAAGTAGTACTACTTACTGCTTCCTTCTTTCTACTGTACAATAATAATTTAACTGGCTAATCTCTTAACGACACTAAGTCAAAATAACTTCAGTGGCAATTACCAATTTTTTGATTCATATGAAAGATGTATTAATTGTTCTGGCTCTGTCAACAAATTAGGAGAGATCAGGCAGATTTTCAGACAATTTGGTGGGGAACAAGCCCTGTTTACCAAGCTACTCCGGGCTCCCACACTCACATTCCTCCCGAGCAAATTACAGAACAGACTGGGGGAGGGGGAAGGAGAGGAAAGCAGTAATTTATGAAAACATGGTACACCATAATTTTGCCATTTTTCTCCAATAAGGATGGCAAATGATTCATGGGGAAAAATGAAATATATTTCACTGTCAGCTCAATAGATCTAAGATTTACAGCTTCTTGACTTGGACAGGAAAAACTCAGCTTGCATAAGAATGAATTGCAAATCAGTTAATTGTAGATACGCAAAAATAATAAAAGAAAAGAATCTGTGCGCTTCAGTAAAATAAACCAAGCAACAATGTAGAAGAGAGAAAATGAAAGGCAGCGAAGCCCTGTGTTTGTTGTGGGGAGGGCGGGAGGCTGGGGAGGCAGGCTGGCGGTGCAAGAGACCCTCGAGTCGCGTTACACCGACTCGGTTCCCTTCAGCTTGTGTCAGTCTTACTGATCAACCTAATTACATTTACATCAGTTGGACAAACAGATTACGGTATCTTGGCAAGACAGAACCAAGTTTGCCTTACCGAGTTAAATAAAGCCTGTGGAGGAGAGCTAGTGACACGCATCCAGCTACAGCACTGCCCCACCGCAGACATTCGCGGAGAGAAGGCACAGCCCCACGGCACCGCAGCCGGCTAGGTATAGCTCTCAGGGTCACCGAGTGAGAACAGCCTCACCTGCCAAAACGCGGAAAGTTTGAGCACAGCCCCAGCCTGCCGAGTTGCACCGAACAGGCTCGGGCTGCAGTGGTTCAGAGGCGGCAGACAAAGCACAGTGGCCGATGCTGGCATTTGCTGAGGATCAAGTTCAGTTAAATATTCAGTCAAATATACAGTTAAGTACACAGTTAAAACTTCCCAAAATTTTACAGAAACTGGTCCCCCTGCTCATATCTGACTGGATAATCTAACACACACGACAGCCCTTGCAGAAGATTCTTGTGGAAAAAACTGAGCAAGCTAAAGGCTTGCTCAGGGGAGCAGAATTTAATCTCTGCCTTTATTTGCAAAATAGGAAGAGGCGAGATTATCCCAGCGCATGCCTGCATCAGTGGCATCTTCCGAGTGAAGAAAGTATCGATTCTGAAACGCAGCCTGTGGTCTCCAGCCACAGCAGCCGTGCACACGCTTTGTGCAGCCGGCGCTCCTGTGTCAGGGTACAGGCACGCAAAAAAATGGGGGAGGCTGGTTAAATAGGGGAACGGGGACTAAAATTTTTAGGCTGCACACACCTACATATCTGAAAACCCCTCTTTTTCAGCGAGAAGAAACAACACTCACTCAGCAGCAAAGACTCATCCCCACTGAAGATGGTTTTCTCTTCAGATGCAATCAGTTCATATCTGACACGGGAAACACCCAGCTCGGGCATCAACGCTTAAATATTAATGTTGCTATGATATTCTGCATCATATTTCTAAAACAGGCTGCAGTGCACAAGTGAACATAGGTCACAATAAATCTGACTTTTTGAACATTCAGTGGAGAAATTGTGCAAAGCAGGGGAACGCAGCCCAAAATACTGTTCCAGAAACATTCCTATTCATTTCAGTTCTGCGTTGAGCAGCACATTCAGGATCATGACCCAAGGCAATTTTAGTGCTGCAGAATATTTGGGACGAAGATGATTGTAGCAAACATCTTCTGACATATTACTTACACACCACAGATTAGATAAAATTCATAATCTTTGTAATTATACTCTGGAGGTATCGGTCCTGTTCATTTCTGTGGGGGACATGCAGCGGGGAGCTATTCTGGCTGCATGTACACAACCCCTGCATTCAGCATAGCTACATCACAGTTCTGGAATATCCCTATTACACGTGTAAATTAAAACCTATAAAATAATATGGAGATTATAAAAATTGCGTTAAAACTGGTAACAGCTTTACTGATTTACTGACAATGAAAATATATAGCATTTTTTCTGTCAGAACATTTATCAACACATGGCAACCCTGGAATAACTTGACATGGAAAATGATCAAAATGGATTATGAAATCTCTTCCATTCATTTCTATTGATTTTAGTTATGATAAAATTCATCTGTGTGCAAAGGAACACTTGCGACTGGCATTCCCCCGCTCCCCCCCGGCCAAAATCCAGGCCAATTGGCTGGCTGTAATTTTAGTATGAGATGGCAGCGCGGAATACCTTACCCTGCGTGTCATCGGCGAACGCGCACAGCTCCTACGTCCCGAGAATGCTAACTGCTGTATTAACTCCCAATTTCTGCTTTTAAACCATGAAGTGCTAAATTCCAAGCTAAAATGGGATGGCATAGACAAAATTATGTCACGTTTACTAAGAAGCATCTATCTGAACATTTTTCGTCTAAAAATAAACTTTTCCAAGGCTAATCAAAGTTATTTTTGTAACTGCCATAACAAACTGCCAGTGAAAGGACCCATTTTTAATCAGTTTTATTGATTCATGCTTTCAGTTCTTACTCAGTTAAAAACAAGGCACATTAAATACATCCTCTTATTGCTCTATAAATGCATGCGGCTCATTCTGGATATCAAAAGTAATAAATAATGGCAGTAAAACACCAAGACAGTTATAAAAATGACAACCCAGCCTCAAACACAGTATTTAACAGTTCAGTCTAGAACAGTAACCTAACAAAATACCTAAGTGCCACATGTAAAACACGCAGTGTGTACATATGCGTGTACATACATACACACAGATATATATGTGAACACACTGCATGTACACACGCACACACACCCCCTCTGCCCAGGGCGTGCAGTTTATTTAAAACACAAAATAACATCCCCCCATCCAGAAATCCAGCTCCCATCTCAAAAAAAAAACCAAAAACAAACAAAACAACAAAAAAAATCACACTGCTGTTTTTCCACCTAGGATCAGAACAATGCAAGACTGTGACATTTTACAACTCTTTCTACAGTACATTCACATGAAAAAAAACACCAAACAACCAAACCACCACAAAAACAAAGCAGCCAACATTCCTGAAAACAAGCGTGAGGTGATAAGTAAATACCTCTAGATTTTTTCCACGTATAGATTTAGCTGTTTTAAGTAACACACACAATCTTCTCTTGTTACACAAGGTAGTCATACAAGATCTCGTGTGCCATACAAAAGAGCAGAGAAGCATGACAGTAAAGTGCCTAAGATGCAAAGCAAATTCATATCGGAGGACACACATATAGCCAAGAAAATCCCAAAGTCACATTCTGTACGTAATATTACTAAAACAAGAGAATAAAGAGTATACTTTAGGTACAAAGCCAAAAATCCTGGCTGTACAGGTAAACTTGTATTATTAATTCTTAACAGTGCCATTTATAGAGGAGTGGAGGAGAATTTTTCTTTAAATCATACAAAAGATGTCAAAGAAAAATATTTACAATATTTATGTGGCCTGGAAAAGGTTTAATTACTTTTTTTTTCCCCTTAAATTATTGTTAATAGTTTTCCCTCCTTATCGTGCTCACTGAACCAAAATAACCCGTGTATTGTACATTCATTTCCCACCAATTCTGCCGTATATGCAAAATCTGTTATTGTGATCTTATTTGAAAGGGCTTTTAGAAATACGAAGCTGTGTCAAATATTTACATACGTTGCCTGAATATACTGCAACATAGTTCAAAAAGAAAACTTTACAGGACCACAGAAACAAACCCCTTTGTTAATAAAAAAAATTCTTACATTGTCAAACATGCTAACTCCTCATTCACATAGACTGCGCCTCACTAGCACAGGACTCAAAGCAAAAAAGCCATAACCCCTTAGCAATATCTGTGATTTGGTACAAGGGAGCATCAAAAAAAAAATTAACATGCAAAAACCATCTGAAAGGCATTTTACCCGAGACCATCTCCTTCCCTGCAGATTTTACCGATTGTTTGGATTGATGGAATTACAACCATTTACTGAATTTCACATGAGGCTTGCCCTTTTTTTTTTTAAATCTATTTTTAAAGACTTTTTTTTTTAAAGGACTCTGCCTCTCCAGCCAAACACAACATCTGTGCTTACTATGGTACATACTAACACTCCTCAGCATCTCCATTTTGTGTATGCAATCATTTTCCCTTTCAAAATATGAAAGTAATCTTTGCTATTCGTTACTGTACTGTTATTTTCCATTAGTGAAAGAGGTGACATCAGTTAAAATAGATCAGATTTTACAGAAGTAGAAATTCTGATGCCTTGGAACTGAAGCTTGTTTGGAGTTGTAAATTGGTGTTTATACTCAAAGACTGCAACAGAATGACAAATTCAGCAATAATCTGTTCTTAAGTTTTTCCCTTCCTTGTTCTACATTAGGCAGAAATCTTCCACCTGATCTTGGACCTAGTCCATTTAACAACAGAAAGGCAAACAGCCAGATACAACATTGTTGAAAACAGCTCAGGTGAGTGGTCCTATTTTTTTTTATTATTAATTATCTGCTGAAAAATAGCCCTTTCACTTTTATAGAAAAGTTAGTGGAATGCAAAACAAACTTCATCATTTCACTTTGTGTTTGAGAATTTTTAATAAACAGTTAAGCCTTATGCTATCAAAAACTGCCATATTCTACATATCATCAGTGTTTGTCCAAAACTGGAATCAGTATGAAACACTTAACAGCATAAAACACCAGCCTGCTAGACATTTTTATCAATATGGGAGAAAGGAAAGCTGTCCCCTAGTTTTTAACTAAATTATTAGCTTGGGTGATTAATCAAGCAGCAGCTCCATACTGCTGATATTTTTGTCTGGCCAAGTATTGGTACCACTGAAATAACAGCACTCGAAAGAGCAAAACCAGCCACCTATGGAAGACTCATGACAGTTCTTCGCCGTAATCACTACCTCAGGAAGCGTCAGCTTCGTTCCTTTTGTGATACCACCTCCAATCCAGAACATTAGCTTTCCCTCTCTTGCTATTTTTGTTGAAGAGGACAGATCAGCAGCTCCTCTGAATATATTGAACGCATATTTGCAAGACTCAATGCAATGCATTTAAAGGCAGGATTCACTTTCTGAGCGTCGTTTTCTTTACAGGTAAAGGTGATATAAAAGTTAATGAACAAGGCAGTATGTGCACATGTGCTTGTGTGTGCACCCAAGTCTTTCTAGACTGTATTCCTCAACTCGTTAATAAACCCCTATGTCTAAAGAACACCCAATCCAAAAGGCCACATACTGGAGTATTAAGAGCTGTACAGAAAACCATTAATAACGAACACAAATGAACCCATGTGTTTTTGTAAGAGCTATACCGATGGACAGACACCGGTCATCTTGAACAAGCAGGGACAGTCAGACGCACTGGAATGTTTTTCAGCAGAGAGGCACAGCTACGCATCTCCATTAGCTGTAGCTGTGAGCACACGTTGTGTTTGAACTCACAGTCCACCACCGCTCCGGTCCACCGGAATCACCAACCTCTGATGCAGATTCTCCTCGGCAGTCTTCATGAGCACTGCCAGCCGGCTTCCAGACACATGGCCCTTCTGAATAGCACTCATGAGCTTAAGGGACAAGAGGGAGAGCATCCTGTTAACTCATTTGCAAGACAAAGAACCAAGGTGGAAGGTACAGCCCCTCACGGAAAGACATCTGTAAGCAGCCAGAGGGACAGCAGGGCAACTGCAACCCATACCAGCCCCTGAGCAGAGACCACACAAGCCCTCCACCGACATGGCTTACGCGGCAGAGAACACCAGCAGAGTCACGCAGCTTGGTGCTGTCACCTCCTCTGCACGAGAGGTGCACGGCCACGGCCACCCGTCCCGCCCCCGGGCCACCGACGGCGGACGCTGACACAGCTCCAGTCTAAGTGCCCGAGGGAACACTTGCTACTGGCTCTTGGACAAAATAATTAATGAATATACAGAACTGTTTTTCCCCATACATAAAGCAGAACTGCTGCATGGTTTCAAAGACTCACCTCAAAGCTAATTTACCTTTTCTAGAAATATAAACAAAGGTTTTGGCAAAGCAGGTTTTGGTGGCAGGAAGACTACAAGTACCAAATACAATCCATTTGGAAGTAACAGTGCTGGCTGACATCAACACCAGAGTTTTTTCAGTGACATTTAAGAATGCAGGAGAAACCATCTATTTTACAGGGGTTTTTTTGTTTTTTTTTTTTAAATATCTGCAAGATTTAACTAACAAAACACCATTCCTGTTCTACCACTGACCCCAGACCATACTCTTTTTTATCATACGCCCTTCTTTGTAGAGACAGTGTACTTGACTTTCACAATTCTTTCAAATCCAAATTCCTTTATAGACTTTTAAAACTAATTTGCCTTTAAGTCCTTGAAACTGGACTCAGCTCTATCTTAACGAACACACACACTAGTGCTAAGATTTTAGTTAATTCTTTTTTATCCCATGGATAAAGTGAGCATTAGACTTGAAATTACATGAAGTCAGCTTGTCAAAGACTACTATGGAAAGCAATCGGCACTTACAAAATGCAATTTCTTACTCCTACTGAGTGCTAAGAATCCTTCAGATTTCTTCCCTTCCATAGGAAAATCTATTAATTATATCTGCAGCTGGACCTATGCAAATGTGGTATCAACCCTGTCAAAGCTGGAACGAGTACCCGGGAGGGGAAGGGGCAGAAGGGAACCCCATGCTTTACAGACACAGCCGAGGCTGGAAAAACCTCCCTGCATTTGGAGGCGTTTTGATTACCCTGTGCAGCCCTGAGGCAAGGCAGACGATGGAGTCAGGAAGGAGAGGACCAGCAACAGTAAGAGCAGTAGCTACAGCCAGCAAGGAAAGTCCACCATTGCTCGGGCTTGGTGTTCTCCCTCGCCTCCCTCCCCACTTCCAGAGCGATCTGCAGAGACAGGGAGGCCCTAGGAGGAGAGCCATTGGCCCTCACACCCGTTCATCCGGCTTGACGATGCACTCAACTACCAGTGTTGCGTCTGTCTGGTCTGACTGTACTGCGTGCTCTTTGGGGAAGCGACCACAAAAAAAGATGGCTGGTCCTCTGGCACCGTCATAAAAAATGAGTTTCTGGTATGTGGGTCTGTCAGGACCCCAAAGGAAATCTGCTGTTGGGGGAAAAAAGCTTCCTCCTGATTTAACATGGGAGGTGTTCTTGCCTTTACATAACAAAACGAGTTCCCAATGTCCCCCTCCTTTCTTGAGCATAAATGACAGCAGCACTAGGCTTCCATATGCAAGTCTTACGGTAGTGACTGCTCTTCGGAAGACAGCTCCGTGAGCTCCTAAGGACTGTCACAGCTCTGCCTCCTTGCCACAGTGGAACAACCTGTTTGTACTGAATGCCGATCAATGCGGTCCACTTTCTCTTTGCGAAACACCTGTAAGCATCGGCATCTGCTGGGACCAGTTCTCACAAAACCATTACTCGAATAACATTGGCAATCTGCAGTTGGCCAGCTGAATGCACTTGGCATTGCTCCGCTCCCCACCTGGAGAGCTACGCGGCCACCCTGGTACAATGTGTTCCTATATTCTAATATAAACGTCCACAAATATTTGCACATGGCTTTCCACAAGCATTCTGCAGTAAAATGCAATTACTTGAAAGTTTTCAGAAAGCAAACATGAAAGTATTGGGAACTGACTTAACAGATCCATTAAAAAAATTAAACAAACATTTAATGTATTTTGTTCCTTCCATGGCAACCTCCTGTTAATTTTATTACCATACTTCCTACTTAGCACTTGGCTACGCAGCAGCTCCCGGTGTGCTGCTCTCTGCCCCTGCAGGACGGAGGTGCACAGGCACAAGTGATCATTACTGCAATGCCAATCACTAGGGTTAAATATTTAGATTGCATTGTGAAATGCGTAGGAGAAGCCAGTCACACAGAGTTAGAGTTCTACAAAAGTAACTGTGAAGCTATACCAAAACGGTGACTTGACTTTTATAGTTTACAGATATTATGATTGAGGGCAGGCAACCCCTAATGAGACTATTCAGCACAGTAAAGCAAAAAACCCAGAAAGCCACCAAAAAAATCCACAGAAGACATAATTACTAGTTGTTTGAACTTCTTAACCACAATGTATCCAAACTAACACCATTATAGTTTAACAGAGCCCTTATAGTAAATGGTGGGTTCCCCCCCCCTTAAAATTCTTCACATGCAAAGGGGTGTAAGAGGGAGACCATTTTCAATAGCCAGAAAAACAGCCGTGATTTTCTCTTATACCTGAATACATAAGCATGAACTCCCAAAGCTATTGTTTCTTCTTTCCCCACCATGGTTGGTTTAGGTTTTTTTTTTTCCCCTCCAAGTGCATTTCAGTTACCCAGCTAAATTGCTGCACTTCAGGCAAATAAATAGTCCTTTTTTCTAACGCTGGACACAACCTGTGAAAATTTTCTGCATTTACATTCAACAATGCTGCTCTTATCTACAGCTCATCTCGAGAGAGACAATTACCATTTCCTTTGCCTTGATCTTGTTTGTTTAACTTGACACAGTGAAGAAAGGGCTGACATTGACCAAAATCCCCAGCATTAATTTATCTCATGTTCGGCATTCGTCATTGCCACCATGCAGGAACGACATGGCAGTCACCTGAAATACCATACCAAGAAAGACTCTACAAAAACAAAGCTGGCTGGCAAACTGCATATGCAAAAGGAGCTGGGCAAACAAACATTTCAGTAGCACCCTTAATTTTATTTTAAAACCCTGCAAAAAGCAGATGTATGGGTTCTCAATGTAATGTCTTTAATACAAACTGAGATCATGTTAGCCAGTCCAGGAGTTAAAATGGGATTGATTATATGGACTGGATGTGCTTTAACCACAAGCTTATTCTTTACAATATTCAAAATACTTTAGAAACTACTAATCACTTAGACCCAGATAAATGTCAGTGTGCATAATTGTGCCATATGCCTTCCAATGGACAACTGTATCATTTTGAATATATTTGAACAACATTTTTGTATCAAAAAAGCCAAATTCAGGTCTGTACTACTTTATAAGTTGGACCTGTTCTTTGGGTCTCATTGTTTCTGCATATGAAAAAAAAAAACCCCTTGAATTTCAAAGTTGCTTGAGGGTGGCTCTGCGTGTCACTTATCTTGTGATCTGGGAAACAGCATCAACACTACAGCCTTTACCCAAGCAACACTCACCTAGTGTCCAACCCAGCCCTTCAGCAGAGGGAAAAAAATTCAACACCTCTGCTTTTGTTCGTTAAAGTTACAGCTTCTCTCGTAACAAAGAAACGCCTACCTGCAAAAACTCATTGAGTTCAACCTGTCCATTTTTGTTCAGATCCACTTCATTTAGAATATCGTGAAGTGTATTTTCAGCAATTTGCACACTGATGCTCTAAACAAAAAAAAGCACAGAAGTATGTCAATGGAATTGTTCAGCGCTCTTTATGCCACACTGAAATTTAGATAAGAGGCTTAAAAAGGAAACTAAAAGAACACAAGGAAACTTTACCTCCAAGACACGCTGCACATCCAGTATAGTAATAAACCCTTTCTTGTCCTTGTCAAACATGTGGAATCTCTTCTTGTACCTGCAAGATAAGGATTATTGGTGGGAAAAGCTGCACTCAGAAGAATGGCAGGTATTAATTCCTAGCAGCATAGGGAACTCTTCTACTTTACTTACCTTTCAATATCTGAAGGTGCTAGACTGATTTCAGAGCTGTCTGTTAATTGATCTGATTTTACTTTGTAGCCCATTTCATAATAGAGAAATCTTTTAGCAGCTTCAAGTTCTTCCTACAACAAAAGAAAAAAACAGGTATCTAAGAAACAGGAAGTTCTTACACAATTATTTTTAATGTAGTATTTACTAGCTTCTTCCACTTAACTAAAATTTATCTAAGGTCGAAAAATTAAGCAGATGGTAGCTAAAAAGTATTTAAAAAAAAATAAGTTAAGCGTAGGCACTTTTTAGTCTTGAAAAGACATATCGAGTCCAGGGAAGACTTCCAATTACTATGTAAATGCTTTTAGGACCATACCACGCCTTCAGTCACACATAGTACGCATCTACCTATTTCATGAAGAACAGGACTTGCGGGTCAGGCCTACAAAGTGACATTTAGCTCACAGCTGCTATCTTAGTGCAATGTTTCACCTAACTGTCTAAAGCGGGCAAAAAAAGACCAGGAGCCTCAACATCAGGCAGGTTCTTTATGTTTTAAACTGTGTTTCTTGATGGTAGTAAAATGAATGTATTACCTGAAAGTTCAGTGCAAGGTCTTCCATAGCCAGCTTTCTTATAAGTGATAAACATCTGACATAAAGTACTGTAGAACACAGTTCTTTTCTACGACGAAGGGTACACCAAACACAGTTCTAAGAGTAATACAAGCATCTGGCACCTGGGCACCAATATTAAATAGCCCGCACTGCAGTTAACAAACAAGAGTAAGCATGCTAAGTAACGGCTGCAGTAGCAGTAAGAGATTCCTAGGCACGTACCTATAAGCCACTTCATCTAGCAAAGACTTGTTTGTGCAGGCATATTTGGAGACCAACTAAACTACACCAGACTACTCTTACATACTTCAATGTAAGCGCACAAATTAGCCTTAAAGTCCCAAACCAACAAAGACTTATTTAACCATCTCACTAGAAAAATCTAAATTAAAGAACACTCTTCTAGATAGGCATGGAATTGCCTTGTCCATCAAGTTGAAATATAGCACATGCAAGATTGCTATAAAAATGTAGCACTTCAAAATGGCCCAAGACTGATTACAGAAGAGATGGTCAATATCTCAGGCATTTTTTAGCCTCATTTGAAAGACAAAGAGACCTTCCCAAAAGAAACCCCAGGGGACATTCAGGGAACGCAGACACTGCCTTGCTGGCATTAGTGAGCTCACACAAGCCACCAATGGCTTTGTAAGTCTTACAGGTCCCTGCAGTACTTGTTGATTTTCTGTCCTGCAGGTTATGGTGAGAATGGGTGTTTAACTCCCCAAACTACAGGCTGCTGGAAGTGAGGCTGTCCATGCAACCCTAACGTCACACTGGTTTCAAATTACTTGCTTTGCAAGCCTCTCATTTTCTAATCTATTGTTATGGAAGAATTGATACACCTTTGTTTAACATGGTAAATTATTAGATGAGCAAATCTCATTAGGTAAGGGAGAGACACCTCTAACTTCAGTCAAACACCTCTGACTATGAGGTTGCTCAACATACATGCACAGAAGCATCACAGCTCACAACTGTGACATGACAGTATCCCTTTCTTTATGCATTCCTATGGGGAGACTTTAGGCAGGTCCTCTGACTGGTGGGATACAAATGAGCTCCTTCCAGAATTTTACTCAAACTTTTAACTGGCTAAAAGGTTTCACAAACAGTCCAAGGGAAGCTTCCCATTCCCTTTGGAGGTGAGGAGCTAGGTGAACATTCACAGGTTCTGGGTGCTTCAGAGGGAAAGAAGTCCCAAACTACGTGGCCCGTTTGGGTTCAGCACTCCTTTCAGTGCCTTTCCTCCACCATACTCTGGACAGCATTATGAGTGCAGCTTCCAGTATTCTGGGCATTTATCTTTTTATGACAACAGAAAGAAGTAATAATTGGTAACTTAGATGATGTGATAGTTCAAAAGGGCAGAACTCGTGTCAGTAGGTGGGATGTCTACATCTAAGCTAGTTACTCAAGGTACTCCTGACAGTTTGTGGAGATCAAAACAGGGCTGTAGGATGCATTTCACTGCGTGCACAGCAGATGCCTTCATTGGGGTAAGGCATCTGACTGAAGTTTGTTTACTACAGAGCAGGCATACAGAGACTAGCTTAGAGACAGTCTGCTATCAACACTGCAAACAAAGTGAGAGGAGTCCCACGCCGTATGTCTGAGGACAGACTCACTGGGGGCAAAGGGCGCAAACCTTAAAAATTAACTTAGGCCAGAGAATGGTGCAAACTCAGTACCATCACTTTTCAAAGACACAGCAGACAAAAAGGAGGGACACAGTTTACAAGATTCTCATTTTCTGAGGCTAATCTGTTGAAAAGTGCCAGTAAACAAAACATTTTAACAGGAGTAGGATAGCAATGCCAAGTCTGCTTTCATTTTTGAAGTGAGGGAACAGGATACAGAACTTCACTTTCCACCCTCTGGCCAATACCAACTCATTTCACAGCTATTTCGATAAAGTCTTTATAATGAAATACACCAAGTGAATCATTCTCTCAGGAAGAAAGCATCCCTTGAAGTCTTCTATTCAACTAATTTAGATCGTTAACATGGAAACTACTTAAGAAAAACAAAACAGTTTCAGATGAAAAAGGCCCTTTGTACCTTTTTTTTCTGCTCATTCCAGTTAAGTTCTTTCCCCATTATATCTACGATTCTTGGCAGGGCTTCCTCTGCAGCCTGCACATTCAGGAAGGCCAAGCGAGTACGTCGGGAAATCATATCCACTGCTGTGCGGGCATACTCTTTAACACCATAGACAACCTAAAACAGTAAGACAAGGGGGAAAAATGTAGATGGGAAAGTTGACAGGCACTGTTGGGAATTATGTTTGGCATCACAAACCATAGTGCTGGCGTGGCTATACAAAATGAACTTTCTGTAACTAATTCCCACCCAACCAAGAGAAGGGTTTGAAAAGATTACTTTTCCCTGGAACATTTTATAAAATGCATCTGTATCAAACATGTCTATTTTTTATTTCCTATATAGACTCTATAATAATAAATATTCAATTATGTATAAATATATTAACATGTGTATGTATAAACATAAAAATAAAACATGCTCTGGGGAAGGGGAAAAATAAGAAAAGTAAAAAAATCTGGACCTCACCAAAGGAGAGGCCTTATGGAGATGTTTTACAGAGCAAGACCAACCTGCTTGATAACCTGCTTATCCTCAGATGACAACCAAAGAACACTGTGTAGTTTTTCCACATACCTCAGCTTCAATATAAGGAAATTCAGATACAAGACGTTTTCCAACAATAGGCCATCTCTTTCCTGTAACTTGGGCTATTTTGGCCACCTCAAAAGCCTTATCACCGTATGTTGATGCTAGATGCTGAGCCACCTATGGAGTTGAAAACAACTTCAATACGCTTTTGAAAGCACATCAAATATACACACTTTTTTTGGTCAATTCTCTTATCAATAAGAAATAAGCTGAAGAGGGTATTAGATTTCGATTGTGTGGGAGGAAACTACTTGCACTGTGAATGCGTTATTCCAGCACTGACACTACTATGCAACTGTGGCTAAGGATGCTCCAGCTCTTCTGCTACACTGTGATCACATCTGAGGTACAGATTTTGTTGGGCTCAAAGACAGACAGACCCTAGCATATCATAACATTCTAAAGCAGGAAACAGTCAAGACTAGGAGGAAGGGAAAAGGGAAGAAAAGAAGAATAATTACTACAATTTATTTTTGTTAAAACTATCTTTGCCCTGGCCAGATAATAAGCTCTTATCAGGCTCATGCAGTCTTTTGTACAAGTTATGCTGGTATTAGATTTAGTGGGGGGCAAAAAAAAAACCAACCCTCCAACACAGAAACATCACAGCATCAACAGAAACCATGACTCACCTCACTTTCAAGTCCATAGTCTTGGACCAACCTAATATAGAGAGTGGGACTCCAGTCCTCAGCCCCTTGTAGCTGCAGTCCAATGGTCTTACTGGAACCTGCCTTCAGATCGTGTGCCTGAATAGCTGCATCAATGGTGTCCTGTGCCATGGCACGGTAGGTTGTCCACTTCCCACCTGTAACCACACATTTACTTCTTTATTTGAGGAAAGCAAGGGGAATACGAAGTTGGTATGTATTATATATAACACATTATTCTTACTAGACTTGCTCCAACAAGCCAGTCACACTACCACTCACAGAGCACTATCTAATTACAGGATAATCCTTCACATTCCTATAATAAAATATTTTTAATAAAATACACTGGGGAGGGCCAAGCTATACTTAAAGTTTCCAGTACCTGCTATCGTGACAAGACCACTATCACTAATGGTAACAACATGATTCCGGGATATCGACTGCGTGTCTTTGGAGTTGGGGTCTGTGACCAGAGGACGAATGCCACTCCACGCTGCCAACACGTCTCCTCTTCTCACTGTTCAGAACCAAAAGATCAGCCAAAGTCAGCCAGGAACTGATGGGTATTTATCTCGTATCCCTCCCGTGGCCTCTGTGGCATTGCCTCCGAGTAGATACTCGCTGTGAAACAAGGACTGCACCACACCATGCTTGTTAGTTGAGCAACTCAAAATGCTGGAGAAGATTCTCCAAAGTAATGGAATATGCTGGGCTACAGAATTAAACACAGCACTCCCCTCATAGGTTTCAATAATACTCTAGCCCAAAACAAAGTCAGGGACAGAGAGGTCTGCTTTTCACGCTGGTTAAAAATCTAACAGAACAGAGATATTCTGGGAACCAACCAACCAAGAGAGATTCAACTGTCAAACTCACCGATCAGCTCAAAACCACCCCCAAACCCTACCAAAACCACACCCCACCCTCCGCACCAAGCCCTCGTTTGCTTGCACTGACAGGACAGTACTTATATTACATTTTAGAAAACAAAATAAAGTTTGTTCCACATGAGTGAAACATTTACTTCTAGTACTTCAAAGCTTTTTCTCTAGTTTGTTTTTCCAAGTTTTCCTCTTGAAAAGTGATCTTTATCCAGAGCCTTTATCAGAAGAGCAATTACACATACAGGCAAGGAGAAAATTTATTGGCAAAGTTGTGGTCATCTATAGCACATGCCCAAAGCTTGTACCCCACGCCAGCGGTTGCTACTGCGCAGCAACGCAAAAGGGCCCGGCTGACTTGTCAAAAGCTACCCAACAGAACTCCACGTTGGGTCTTCCACCACCATTTCTTCCAGCCCTGCCTTCTCTTCCTCCTCCTCCTCCCTGCTTCAGAAGTGCGGTCCCACTCCACAAGAAGCCTGACCAAATGGCCATTTACTTTTTTTTCTCCCCGCTGTGCTACTCCTCTGCTCCCTGCCCTGTTACAAACATACCCCTAAAGCCAACCCTGACGTCTCAGTAAACTTGGAGGAAGAAAACCTGAAGGCATTAAGTAGTCACAAAAGCTCTTAACAATTGTAGGAAAATACCCTAGCCTCCGAAACTCACTGTTTAAAACATGTAAAACATGGGACCAATAGAGAATTTAATAAAATTAGTTTTGTTGCTTATTAAATTTGCAATAGATAAACTGACTGATTTGCTTTATGCTGAAGCCTTTGGAACATTTTTTTTTTTTTTTATACAACTTTCAAATAAATGATAATTGAAAATCAGTAACGGGGTGTAAAAATATCCCCAAAGAACACAAAATAGATTTCAGAAATCAATGGTGCTCTGCCAGCATGTTTAACCTGCCAAAATGAAGTGTTAATCACAGAAATAAGATACCATATTACGTTTATAAACTAATGAAACTAGAAAAAGCAGCATGCGTGACACTATAATTAAACAGTTGGAACACATCCAAGCCTGTGTAAGTTGATAACCCTGGCACTGTCTCTGGCAGCAAAAAGGCAGGTCTGCAGTGAGTTGATACGGCCAGCACAGTTGTTAATTCAATAACAAGCAATCTATAAACACTGCTAATTGCATATGTGAAAAACAGCGTGCACCTAGGTAGGTTTCATTCAAAAGAATTAAACACTTCATAATGTACTTCTGTAAAATAGCTTGCAAAAATCTCCATCTTACAGTCTTAACTCTACCAGCTACCTGTCTGGCCTACCACACTTAGTTGTATCGACTGCTCCTCAGGAAACTTAAAAGTACGTTTCCTGAACCTATACAATACAGAGCCATCAATTACCCCCTTCAGGAAACAAGTAATCTAGCATTTCCAACCTCTGGACAGCAAGTTCTCCTAAATCTAAGGATGTTGCAATATTCTTGACCAAGTGCTTTTCAGATTTATTTTAATGCTGCTACTGCAACAGAAATACAGAAGTACAAATGCTTTCGCAGAACGATTTTTAAAAAACTAACTAAAAAGGAAAGAAGCCTCTCTCCTTTAAACCAGCACTGAGTCAAAACAGGCCAGCATCTTACAACAGCTCAGCTACTGAAGGGAACAACTATCACCAAGTATTTTTTTATAAATTCTCTTTTTTCCCCATTATACTTTCCTCTCCCAGTGAAAACTGACACTATTAGACATTTACCATACTGAGAAAAGTAAATTCTAAGAATAAAGTGCCTAGAAAAATGGAAATAAAAACGAAGACACCGGAAAAGCAAAGACACCGGAAAAGCTAGAACAACTCTTCCTTCAAGAAAAGCAGATTAATTATTTGATATACTTGCATTGCTGTATGACCAAACTGTCCCAGCTCTGCAAAACCTTGCATCTGCCACCCAAAGAGACCAGAATGACTTGGCTGTGGAGTTGGACAGTTAGTGCCAGTTAGGTGAAAGGTATGTGAAATCTGAACATGCAGTTATCAACCGATTTCCATTTAAAGAGTCCAAGTAGTGCAGATGTATCTGGAAAAGCATCATTTTTTAGCTCTGATAAATAGATCAAGATGACAGTTACGTCCCACGAGTTTTAGAAACATCCAGATGCACAAGAACCATAGTCATCAGTTATCTAAAAACTTCAGACAGACAGCATTTACTCAAACTGAAATGCCACAGACTCATCAGTGCCTTCCCAGGGAAAAACAGAGCTGACAAAGGTTTACCTTCAACATCAACGCTAAGGTAGTTGCGCACTTCATTCAATATGAAGTTGATATCTTCTTCTGTTGGTATCGGATGGGATGTAACGTCAGTCGGGCTGTCTGTGGTCCCTGCAATAGTCATCTTCTCCCAAGGCAAGAAGAAAATCACTCTACCATCACTGGTGGCTGGGTCAAGCAGACCCATATTATCTGGGCTGAAATAAAGAAGGGACATAGTTCAAAACAGGTCAGGCATCACCAGGGATTCTGTTCTTGCACACCTTGTACTCCAGATAAAGTACTAGAACATTACCTTGGTTCTTGGGTCAAACGATTAAAAAAAAAAGATCAGAGATTTCACATGTGTCCAGGACCTGACTTTAAAAGGTAGTCCCAGAAGTTTTAAGAAATAAAGCCCTTGAATGTGATGCTCAGATATTACTAGAATTTGATTTCTTAAGCAAGTTAGCAGACCACAACCTTAAATCGAGCAATCAGGCCTTTGGCATCTCACATCTCCATTCGCTCTTGAAAATCTTGCTCTTTCAAATACAAACATTTGAAAATTTTAAATCAGCAATTACTTGAAATTCATTATGGAATGAGCGACTGCTTTTAATCCAAAAATGGACAATATTTTTTATTATACCACAAAGGAAAGGGAAGGCTGAAACAGAATGCACATTAAAATGGAAGAAACAAGAACAAAACCCTAGTTCTGTTTTGATGCATCTAAGTATGTAACAAGAAAAATTTAAGATGAAATATTATCAACCCAAGCTATCAATTAACTGCTCCCTAAACAGAGGGCAGAAGTAAAGACATACAAAATCCCAATGACTTCTACGACCTGCACTTGCAATAAAGGTGGGGCAGGGGAGTGGGGTGAGGGTTATTAACAGAAAGAAAAAGGTAGAGAAAACAAGAGAACAGCAACACTGAAATCATAAGTGTTACGAGTACATTTAAAAAGAAAAATTCCAGTGGTCCTGCAGCCCGAGTTCCTCCCACCTGCCACTACAGCATTTCTGAATGGGGAACCATCTTTTAAAGAAAAAAGGCAAAAGATATAACGTCCATAATAACTAACAGACACTAATTGGATGCTAGTATTCAGATATTTAATTATTTATGTCCTATAAACAGAATGATTCAGTAAAATGAAGAAAAACAGTATTTCTTCATACAGGAAACTTTAACTGATGTATAAATGCTTCCTGGTATAATGTAAAATTAAAAAAAAAAGAAAAATAACCATATGTACAAAACCAGTTATGCTTATTACTTACTAAATAGCTCTGCTCATATTTCAGAAAACAAAAGGCTTCTATAAACACTTCAAAGTAAGCGGCTTTTATATAGGAAAACATTTAAGCTGCTGCTTTTTTTCATTAGTTTTATTTAAAGGAAAGATGCTGACTTTCATTTCAGGTGCTGGAAGTCCTTGTAAAAACATCTGCAGTCAGTTTTGCAGTCTTCAGGTTTTGCACCTATTCCCGATAACGAAAGGAGGATATATATATATATATATATATATGTAGGAAGTATATGGAAGGAGGATAGGAGGTATATATTTAAGTGGTAATAAGGACCATCAGAGGGGAATAATTCAATGGACTCAAATAACCGCTAACACAATAAGCTGAAGGTAGACAAAGACCTGCTTGGATATGAGTTACCTACTTAAGAGAGCCGCAAGCTGAATCACTGAATATTTCATTTTTAGGAAGTCTAAACTGATTACTGAAGGTGAGTTTTCAATATCTGGAAAGGCTAGAAGAGAAGCTGAAAATTTCATATATAGCATGTATATTAGAAGATTTTTTAGATGATATTTATAGACAGCTTAAGCATACAGTTGGAGAAGTACAATTTAATAGAGGAAGTCAACACAGATTTGTGAAAGGTAAATCACGTCAGACAAATGATTACTTTTTAAAATGAAAGCGCTATTGATTTAGAGACAGAGGAAACTAGAGATTTAATATACAGCATCAGAATATTCAGAAAACTTTAGACATTTTCTCAAAAGTATGAATAATTTTAAGTGATTTCAGTAAAAATTATTAAAAACAAGTAAAGACTTAAAACTAAGTTTCAGCACAACACCTATGAACTGAAGTGTTTTTAATTAGATGACACTGCAAATGATGAGAAAAGATGAAACAGTTTTCCATATGCCAATTAATTTACTGAATTAATGACTACCGACTACCCTGGGAAGCACGCTCTCAATCTCCCATTGCTATGTTTATTCCATCTTACATAAATGACTGAAGAGCCACCAAAACAAATTTAAAATAAGGTGTTTCCCATCAAGAAGCAGCATCCTAACACCTGAATATTGCCTGTTCTGGAATGCCTCTGGAGTCATGTTGCTGCACTAGAAATCTAAGAACATGTTGTTTCAGCAGTAAGAGACAGATTCTTGTAATTACAGAATGGATGCAAGAATGTGCTATGAGCTGTAGCAGCATCAGCTGTTGTATGATTTCTCTAGTAATCTTTAAAGACTACTAAAATGGGGAAGTTCAGGACTGTAAACTCTAGCATGAAGTAGAAAGCAATGCCTTTACATAGAAATACAGGGGCAAATAGAGAGCCTTGGAGTATAATACAGATGGATCTGAAGTGGCTCTTCGTCAGTAAAAACAAACATCAAGATACCTGGCCCAATAGTAAAGGAACAGTATGGTATTTAAGAGTTGATTTAAAACAACTGAATATGTTTGGAGCATGTCTACTTTTTAAAAAGCTTCCTTTCCCAAAAAAGCAGTGCAGTTAAATTGGACATTATATATCAAGTGTATGACAAATGAGGAAAGAATCTTGAAAACAGATTACTAAACTATACCTAGAGTGCAAGAAGCTATAGACTACTAAACTAGACAAGATGATTTAACTGAAGGACAGATCAGAACTCTTGAGCATTGAAGCCAGTAAGTGGTTCATTCCTGGACATTAAATACGGCATTTTACAGAGCAGAACAGACACATGAAAGATCTCGGAGTTGAAAAAGCATTTGACCAAAGCACCACAAATGCAGTTAAAGAGCAGATAGGTGACTTTCCATAGAGTAGAACTACGGTTTAACAGACAAGTTTACTTGGAATCTGGAACGCAGAGCACATAGGAAAATTCAAGAAAGACCAAAAACATCTGGTATGTGTCAGAAGGGAGGGGAAAGAAATACTGCAATCACGGACACATTTCAGGCAAGAAGCCTATCTGAACAGAGGTAGCCAAAATCCTCTCTCATTTTAGATGATGATAAACAATAGGGAGTGAAAGAGACTTATTGCAGCTACTGGAATAGGTATGTGTATACTAAAAATAGAATTAATGAGATGAGGAATACTGGTACTATTAATGAACATAAACGAGTAAGAAACACATAGGAAATCAATGCATCAGGTTAAAATTAGCTTTACAGAACCTGAACTACGTTTATATCTAAAACCCTCTACCTGTTATAAACTTTTCATTTGTGTGAGCTCTGTAAAACATCTACCACAAGGCAAGCGGACGCAGTGAAATGATAGTCCTCATTTGTTACGGAGTATTCCTTGGCACCAGAAGATGACCTGATACAACTAAGATTAAATACCACAAGTATTTTTTATTTAGCAGACAGCTCCTTACTTTAAGCTATCCCACTTCAAGGAAATTCAGTTCAGTTTTATCTAATCAGCTGCACTGTGGAGGCATTATGTGGGCAGATACTATTTCACAAGTAATGCCCACATGCTGACATACACAAGGGAACAAGGAGAACAAGTATTCTCTACATTTCCAATTAAAATTATTAGGTTATTACACAATAAATAAATTAGAGCCCTCATGCATCTCAAGCCACCTTCTACTTTCAAGTTACAAAGTGATTCAAAGTTTTAAAACTTTCAGTGTTTTTGCTGTAGTGCCATAGAGTCAGTCACACATGCGCTTCTCAGTGTATGAGAAAACTAGGATTACAACCCATTTTCCACATTGCTGTGCTTTAAAGCAGCTATCAGGTCATTTCCCCATTTTTCATGTGGAAAGACACCAAAAAAATGAACAGAACGCAAGAGTGATTTTACACTAGGCCAAAAAACGCCTCAATTTTACAGTCTATGGTCATCTCCTAGTGGGACAGCTCCGGCAAAAACAACGCATTGTGCACTGGAAGTCTGAATTTATATTCAGAGAGAAGTGCAATGATCACATGGACGGCATTATTGTAAGTGCACTGTATCAACAGAATTGGGATAAGTCTATAAATATGAATTTCCATTAGGATGCTAATGACTTCAGAAACCAAAGGTAATATTTGAGCTTCAACTGACAAGGCTTACTTGGTAGAAGGGGATTTGGTTTTGCAGTAGCAAATATGGAAAGAAGCAGGAGTCTGCACAGCGCGCACTCAGAGTGCCATGGGAACCTCTTCTGTAACAAGGTCAGAGGGAGGCAAGGCCTTTCCACCAACACAGCCACGGATGGGTGCGCTTGTGTCCACAGCGCTGTCAGGATTTAATTGTGTTATTTTGAACTACTGATTATATTGCCTACATGCTGCATTCATACTTACTATGAGTAGAGTTGTGACGTGGCAGAGTATAGCAGCAGAGTGTCATTGCATAGACTTCGGTATTTAACAGGACAAGCGTTTTTGTATGAAGATGGCAACCTCTCTGGAAGGTTTTCTGTGTGTCTTTTTTTCTTAAGGGAGGTGAACAAGCAGTCAGTACACTCAACTCAAACTCATTATGAAAAAAAGCGCCTTTCACAAGTCTGTTGTAGATGCTCTGCCTAAACACCCTTCTGCTTCAGCAGGAGTTCTGCCTTGGTGAGTTGTAACTAAGAACTACAAGACTTCATTCTTTTCTGAATATGTGAAATTGTTATTCTAACAGGCACAGTGCCAGAATCCTCCTTAAAAATCAAAAACCAAAAAATAAAAATCAAATCATGCATTCAAAACTACCGTAAAACCCACAAATGCGTCTCCGCAAGCTTATTTATTACAGGCACCAGCAGAGATTGTTACAAATGGTTTAGGCTTTGAATGTCGTTACCTGTAATAACCAGGCATCACAATATGCACGCCTGCACTTGGCTGACAGATGTTTTGTACTTCCTGATCATCCATTTTGCGCACAGAATCTGTGAAAGGTCCTGTAGCATTGATAACGCACTTGGCTTTGACATCAAATTCCTGCCCTGTGAAAGAAAACAGTATCAATCACATACACCATTTGTTTTCCTGCTCACTGACAGTCTCCATTATTAATCTATCTATGAACTTAACCTACTGTAAAGTATATTGTGCTTGTCTGAACAGAACAGCTGGAATGGTTTTTAAAAATTAACAAACTTTTCATGTAAAACCAGATTTGAAAGAAAATGTTTTACAGTGAAATTCCATCTTATCCTTAAAGGCAGAAGAAGGTAGATTGGGTAGAAGAAGTTCAGCTGAAATCTGCCTCTCAAACAAGAGAGATTTCAGTCTCAACCCACAGACTTGGTAAACGGGATTATTACTGTACAGTACGTAGCATTTTACAATATCATCTTTGCTTGACAGAAGGGTTTGGATGTAAAGCTTAGTCTACCCTGCCAAAACACTAGGATTTGAATGAAAAATCTGACAGAAGTTAAAGATGATTGACACTAATGGTATGCCACTGTGCCCTGGGAAGACGGCTCCTTTGTCGGCTCATTGATATTTACAAACAGCACTGTTCCCCGCTCCTCCCTCGTTTCATTATTTCTGCGTTTCTTTAATGAAGAGCATACGCTCTCTGAAGTGCTGTGCTTTCTGTTCAACTGCGGCTCGGCAAAGCCCGCTGCAGAACGCCGTCCCTTCCACCCACCGAGCAGGGTGCTGCAGACCGAAGGGTGCGCGGTGCCGCCCCGCTCGCCGGCCGGCCGCCTTTGTGTCCCCGCGCCGCTGGGAAGGCACACACCTGTTAAGACGTCCCTGCAGCGCACCCCGCACACGCGCTCCTTCCCGCTGGCCGGGTCTGTCGTCTTCAGCAAGCGCAGCACTTCAGCGTAATTGGCCGTGGCAGCGCCGTACCTGGCAGCAGTGAGGGCGATGGCGAGGTTCATCCGTGCGTCGTTGTGCTGTCCTGCAGCGGGGACGGGACCGGAGGAAGGACACCAGTCACCTCCAGCCACGGACTTGTGGTATGGAAGTGTGTCAGAACCGATCTGTCACATCTGTCCCTGTCACATTGAATAGGCGTGATGGCTGCTCGCGTCTAACGAGTTATTTAAAGATACATCCCCTCTGTTGCACCGGAGCATCCGACTGCTGTACCGGCAGCAGCACGCCTAGCTGCGTTCCCCACGCGGGCATCTGCGGCATCCGAGACTGTACCACACGCCACAGCCTTTGCACACTATAGAGCTGAGAGTTAGTGCCCGTTCACCTCCAATTTAGGAGAGGACAAATAACTTTTTTCGCTACCTTTCCCTGCGCAATCATGCTGTAATTCTGTAACTGTATCCAAGTACTCGTTTGACAGTCCAACTAGTATTAATCAACAATTCCCATTAGCAAATGTACCATCCAACATCCAAGAAACAACCTTTCAGAGTCTCTGCCAAATTATCAGCTTTCTGAAACTGTTTCTTCTGGTATATGCATTTTAACTTCCCAACATACAACATAAAAGCATCAAAAAAAGAGAAATAAGTAGACAAGAATTAATGAAGGATTCTTAACATATATCATTAAAGATTTATTACTGAAATTCCCTCGTTAAAAAAAACGAGAGAGAGAGGCGGAGGGACCATGAGGGGAAGATGATTAATTACTTTGAAATACTGGCTTCACCTGAGACTTTTCCTATTTATTATTGCTGCTGAAGTTAAAGTCCTGGATGCTGGCTAGAAAGAATTACTATACATTGAAGGGGCCAGGCTCTGTGTGTCCTGAATAATTAATTTACGAGAGGTCTAAACTTCCTGAGGTACGGTTCACTTCCCCACGTGTTTGGTCCACTTCTATCAAAGATAATACTGATAAAGTGATAAATTTGTAATAGATATTGTAGTTGATTTATGTTGCCAGCATTCCCAACGTTTAGTATAAATGGTTTATGTAAAGTTTGGTCCTTCTGATTCTGCCTGTGCAACCTTGAACCACTGCGCAAATAATCTGTTCCTAGCTAAAAGGGCAAAGTTATACAGATGGGATCAATGGCCTCGAAGGCGCCACATCCCCTCCCCAAACTTCTCATTCTAACACAGCCAAGATGAATCAGTGCAATCAGTCTTCAACTACAAGAAAAAAAGTTACACGAAGCGTACAGAAACAGTAACATGATAAAGCACCGATGAAGAAACAAACAGTAACTCAGATTCAACTAAGCAAACAATGCCCAGAATAAACTGCAGAAAAGAACAGCAAAACAACTGAGCAAGATGTCAAGAAAAGTTGGGGATGCTCCATCACACAGGATGCATAAGACCAAACAACCATCTGTCAGAAGTGGCAGGCAAATCATTAAATAAATGCATCAACTTTATGCATATCAAATTTATGCTGCAGTAGTGTCAGGGAATGGATAAAATGACCTTATGAGGTTTACCTCAAACCTTAACATTTTAACGCAGCGTTGAGAGAATGTACATCTCATATACAGAGGGAGCACTAGAGAGAAAAAAGACACAGAACAGCAACAAGCTGCATTACAGTAGCTGCTTCTATGTAAAGCCGCATACAGGACCTATTCCAAAGTAATCCAGGAAATGCTCCTCCAGCCCAAAGTCAAAGGCTTTCAGAAATGTATTGTTCTGGAGACATCCCTCTTTATTGTGGTGCTCAATTTGGGGGACTGCCTGACCCACAGGATACCGCAAGTCTTGGCTTTACAGGACAAGAAACCAGCACAAACCAGAAACACAGCCCTCAAACAAGTGCCATCTCTGTATAAATGAAACCCTGAAGTACCCGTTTCTGTGTGGTAGGATTCATTCTTTTACTGTAGAAGAACCCCAGGGCCAAGAGGTTTTCCTTAAGTTACTTTTGATCCTCCATCAATTTATTCTTGCCATCATTGCCCAAGGTGGTACCCAATACAAACTGGTCTCCTCTGGCTAACACAGGCTGTGGATTCATCACACAAAAGCAGCACAATTTATAGTGTTAGCCAATATTAGCTTTGGTCTATGGGAAGTCTTACTGTTTAAATTTTGCAAGCTTGCCTCTTCCCAGTTTCATGACTTATTTGTCCAGACCAAAAGCAATCCAGAGAAGCCAATCAGCAGAATAAATAATGTGGAAACAGGTGTAATTTCTAAAAAGAACAAGCATCTAAGTAACAATTGTTTATTAAGCCACAAATCCAAGAGTTGCTCAGCATTTTGTTGAAATTCCTCATGCTCATAAAGGCAGAGCGAGCTAAGGATATGCTCACTGCATTTTGGGGTTTGGACCACCCTGTTCAAAATAGTGTTTTCACGTTTTCTCTAAAACTCTCCTCCATTTTCCCTTCATCATTATTCTGATGCAAGAAAGCCCTTGCTATTACTCAGTTCTCAGCTGTCCAAAAGGAACTCTGAGTGTGTATGTACTGTATTTGCAGGAAGAGGACGGGGAAATAACTGGTTCCTGATTAACTACACATCTAGAAAAACTGCCTTCAGATTGATGTGATCTACAGTGTCGAGTCCTAGAGTATTTCATAGTATAAACAGCAGCAATCTGTAGAAGTCTAGATTTGAAAGAAATGAAGAGTGACTTCCCAGCTCAGAAATTTATCATCTGTGGAGAATAATACTGCAACAGTTTGGTAGAGATGGGGTCACAGTACAATAGTTTTTATACTCAGGAACAGCGCTTTTTTTTTTTCCTTCCT